>NW_016207423.1:0-2064 GCF_001687245.7 Rhagoletis zephyria
AGCACCACAGGAAGGAAGAAAGTGATTAGTTCAACATGCAATGGATATATGCTTTATATATGTATATGAGTAAGATTGCAGGAATTGATTTAGTAGTAAATACGAGCATAAGTACAAAGTGTTGTTTTTTTTTTTATAAACATAAGTTTAAGTATGGCGTCATCCAATGGCACTTCTAATCAAATCGCTAGAACGGATATTGCGAATAGAGCATCAATCGATTAAAAGCGCCCTGAGTTAGCACATTATCTTAAAACTATCATAGCGACATATCCATTTTCAGTAAAATAATTCTAAGTATTCATATTATTAAATCTCACGAGTTATTACATTTTTCGAAAAAAAACGTGTGTTTTGGTCAAAAAAGTAGTACATACATCTATCTTAGAAAATGCATTATCTTCGGTTTTTTATAAAGAACAAGATTCCATCACGAAATTGTATTTAAATGAAAACTTAAAAAAGGTATACACTGCCGGAACAAAGTATTGGCACAGCAAATTTTTCACAATATATGCAACAATTTTCATTCTAATATTTTTCCGCTAATTTCGTATAAAAATATGGTTCATTCTACAACAAAAAACATTAAAATATAATTCCTAAACTTTGTGCAAAACTCGCGAAAATTCGGCAAATTTTCATGAAATNTTGGTCAAAAAAGTAGTACATACATCTATCTTAGAAAATGCATTATCTTCGGTTTTTTATAAAGAACAAGATTCCATCACGAAATTGTATTTAAATGAAAACTTAAAAAAGGTATACACTGCCGGAACAAAGTATTGGCACAGCAAATTTTTCACAATATATGCAACAATTTTCATTCTAATATTTTTCCGCTAATTTCGTATAAAAATATGGTTCATTCTACAACAAAAAACATTAAAATATAATTCCTAAACTTTGTGCAAAACTCGCGAAAATTCGGCAAATTTTCATGAAATTTTTCAACTTTTTAATCAGATTTTTTAGAATTTTTTTGAGTATGCAGGTTTGTATCCCAATCAATTTTATAAAGTGCAAGTTTTAAGCAGCTAGGAATTACCGTTGCTTTTTGGCAATTTTTTTCGCGCAGTCTCTTCCATACACACAATTTTTTTTCGGAAATACTTTAACAAAAGAAAAAAAAATTCTCAAAAATCAATGCGATTTTTGACTAACTCCGAACTTGCATTTTTTTTTACTAGAATTTAATCGCCTGCAAAACTGCAAACTCAAAAAAAAATCGAATAAATCTGATTAAAAAGTTGAAAATTTTGATGAAAATTTGCTGAATTTTCGCCAGTTTTGCACAAATTTAAATATATTTTTATGTTTTTCATTGTTGAATGAATCATATTTTTATACAAAATTGGTGGAAAAATATTATTGCATTTGCATATATTGAGAAAAATTTGCTGTGCCAATACTTTGTTCCGGCAGTGTATGTACATACCTACTAAAAAAAAAGTAAAAATAACCCACTCATGCTCATATACTCATAGTTGCGTATATAACGTATACGTCCCGTAGCACCATACGCAGTCAGCTAACACGTTTACTCGCACTACTTAACTTAAAAGTCATATAACAATTTTAGTATGAATTTCGAGTGTACCAATAAAAATTGTAAAAATGGAGTTCTAGTTTCTCAAATCATAGTCATCTTTTACTCAACGTAATTTTTTTTCTTTGGATGACACACTAGTTTTATTACACTAGATTCGTTTCTTTTGGCAAGAAGAACATCTTCACAGTTTAATTTTAACATTTTGAAGCATCTAAAATTATTAAAATTTAAAAAATCGTAAATTAAAAAATTAAATTACAAAATAGCTGCGACAGATATTCTGCATGCTGCCATTTTTTTTTATTTCGTGGTACACTCTTTAAACTTCACAGACATGTTGTATTTGATGCCAACGTCCATTGCCTCTAATATAAACATTCTGTATGAAAACTAAAGTTATTAAAAAAAACACATATGATTTTTTTGAGCGAAAAATTTAGTAATTTCGGTACTTTTTCGCCTCAATAAACACTTTAATGCTATATGTAATTGTTCAAATACTTGATTTATTT
>NW_016207424.1:0-2064 GCF_001687245.7 Rhagoletis zephyria
ATCTTCATCTTCATCTTCATCTTCATCTTCATCTTCATCTTCATCTTCATCTTCATCTTCATCTTCATCATTATCTTTATCCTTGTATTTTTATTTATTTTTAACTTTGTCCTGTTCTTCATCTTTATCTTTGGCTTCCTCAATATAGGTTGTGAGTGTTTGTGGTTTTGTCATTCCTCTTGTCTTTTTTTCTGCCCTTGTATCTTGCTGTCCGTATTTTCATTACTCAATCCACAGTGGCGTTAAAAATTCAATGCAGCCACCCCCTGTCTATTCACGCATGTGCATACGCATATGCAAAATTAAGTTTTATTTTCTGAGCAAAAAATAAAACTCAAGAAATATTGATTATTTTCCGAGCAAAAAATAAAACTTAAAACGTAACGCTTATTTTCCGAGCAAAAAATACAACTTAAAACGTAACGATTATTTTCCGAGCGAAAAATAAAACTAAACAAATAATCGTTATGTTTTGAGCAAAACATAAAACTCAGTTAATAACGATTAAAAAGTGATTTTTATAATAAAAGTTATAACCGTTACGGTCCTGTTTTTATTACTTATCCAGTGCACAGAAATTTCGTTAAATCTAAATAAAAATAAAATACTTTTTCCAAAACTTGTAACGCGTGTGGCGACTATTTTAATTTTTTATTTTTTTTTAATAATTTAAAACGCTTTAAANGAAAAATAAAACTAAAAAAATAATCGTTATGTTTTGAGCAAAACATAAAACTCAGTTAATAACGATTAAAAAGTGATTTTTATAATAAAAGTTATAACCGTTACGGTCCTGTTTTTATTACTTATCCAGTGCACAGAAATTTCGTTAAATCTAAATAAAAATAAAATACTTTTTCCAAAACTTGTAACGCGTGTGGCGACTATTTTAATTTTTTATTTTTTTTTAATAATTTAAAACGCTTTAAAAGTTTTAAATCTTTACGTAAAATGTCATTAATTATGTTCATATATAGAGTCCGGCCGATTAATCGGCCGATGCCGGGGCTTGAATGAATGATTCTTGAATGAGGTTGTTATTTAGATATTTGATTATGTTTTTACAACGCTTTTATCAACTTGCAATGTTGTGGCTCCAGAAACTTTCAATTTTGTGGATCCAGAAACTTTCAATGTTGCGTGTCCGACACCATAAAACCTTTGCTTTGCAAAGTTCGTATAAAAAAGTCTAGTGAATAAGGCGACATCTGTAGTGCATAGGGCGAAGTAGATGACATCTAGATGTCACCCTATGTAATACGTACGCTACAGCGGAAATAGACGACTCGCCATTTCTTTAAAAGTTTCTATAAAAAGTCTAGTGCATAGAGCGACATCTGCCGTGCATAGGGCGAGGTAGATGTCATCTATGCACTACGTACGCTACAGCGGAAAAGGACGACACGCCATTTCTTTAAGGGTGGGATTCACAGTGCTTAGTTAAACGATTCTTAACTTAACCACCAACAAGANAAGGACGACACGCCATTTCTTTAAGGGCGGGATTCACAGTGCTTAGTTAAACGATTCTTAACTTAACCACCAACAAGAGCTTAACTATGAATTTATATCCAGAGTCACTTAGGTTAGGTTAGGTTAGGTTAAAGTGGCTGCCAGTGACCCCACTAGCACACATAGGCCCTAGGTTGTGGGCCCGTTGTGATACCACGCGGATCGTTAGAACCCTCCTACTCAAACCATCGTGTGGATTTTGCGAAACCCAGAAGTTGCCGTATGCCTACTTCGGCTATGTCGGTTAGGTCCTCAAAGAATCCTGAACCCATGAACTTTTGTCTTCTTCTACAAAGTGCGGGGCACTCGCATAACAGGTGCCGCAAGGTTTCTGGCTCTTCCTCATTTCTGCAGCTTCTGCAGAAGTCGTTATGGGGGATCCCTAACCTCTCCGCGTGCCCCCCGATAGCAACATGGCCTGTTAGCAGACCCACAGCTGCGGCTAGGTCTCCTTTGCTCAGCATGAGGAGATCCTTCGACCGCTNCTTAACTATGAATTTATATCCAGAGTCACTTAGGTTAGGTTAGGTTAGGTTAAAGTGGCTGCCAGTG
>NW_016207425.1:0-2064 GCF_001687245.7 Rhagoletis zephyria
GTGCTTATACTTACGGCTTTATATCGGCATCAAAGTAACCGTCTTCAAAAGCAAACAAAATAAGCTGTTTTCATTTGACATTTTATAAGTTAACATAATGGAAAGTGATAAAAATCTAATTTTATTCGGCATTATAAAATCGTGGCAAAGAAAAAGATCGATTATTATTAATCAGCTTTTAAATACTGATGCGATTATTTGGAATTTGAGCGGAACAGCTGACCTCCAATTCACTTTGAGTGAGAGCGGTGTTTATACACTCTTTCTAACTGTCTGGAGAAATAAACTACCGATTTGAAATGGATTGTGAGCCAAAACACTTCGCTCTTTCAAAGCGAATTGAAATTCAGTTTATACATATGTTTTGAATCGCGGCGAAATGAATTAAAGCGACTTATGCATGCGTATAAACGTAGTATATAGTCAACTGGTATGATGCTTCTAGTATTTCTACTGGTAGTGTGCTGATGCAGGAGCGGACAATTGGCAATTCCTATGACACCGCCATGTTAAAAATACCAGTCGCTAACATTGAAAAAGGATACAACGTGAACTAGTTGGGCTGAACCGCAAACTAGTAGCATTCTGGTTCACAACTGGTAGCTTTCCCTGCAGGGTATNTATGTATGTATTCACATAAAGACAATCTAACAAAATATAAATTATTGTTTGTAATCTTGTATAAAGACGAACAAAATATTATGTACAGATTTCACAGAAACTTTAATAAAAATAATTAAACCGGCACAAAAAAGGGGTGTGTGCCTTTAACCAGGCCGACTTACCGACATGTATTTCGGCCCATTGAATCCGATTCTGAGATCCGTTTGACTCGTACACTCTCAAAATTTCGAGTAAATTGCGAGTTTTTTGCCTTTTTTTAATTTCGCAATTAACTCGAAATTTAGGAGGTATACGAGTCAAACGCTCCTCAGATGGTGGGTCTGGTTAAAAGCACGCACCACTTTTTTTGTGTGCCGGTGTTATCGAATTATATGATACATTCCAAGTTAAACCCGTTGGAAATTATGTCAAAAAGTATACTTCTCTTTTCATACTGGATAAATTTTAAATCTGAAAATATACCTACGCTCTGCAGCCGCAGTGCTTTGTATGAGGCAAGTAAAGTAAAGTAAAAATTAATGCAGTCAGCTCATTATTCAATAGTCTCGTTAAAGCACTTTTTAAACTTATTTGACCACAAAATTTTCAATATTTTCGATCAAATTTTAAAAGCTGTTATAGCATACATATCTGTGTTCGTATGGAATAGTAGCTTATGTACAGTAGCTGGCTTTAGTACAATGCGGCATTCCCTTTATCCTTTGAACGACAAGGAATGTTTTGATGAGACTTAATAAGAATATTGACTTGCTAGTATCGGAACTGCACGTTTATTTGCCAAAAGTTCTTAAACGGTTCGGAGCCAGTGAGTCATTCGCAATCGTATGCTGCGAATGCCGCATTATACTACAGCCAGCTTTTCGACATTCGCTACTATTCCATATGAACACAGATATGAGGTGCGTTCGTTTAAAATCTCTAGCAGAAACCAACCAACTGCCAAATTCCGGCGAAATGTCATCTGTTCGCTCACAAGAGAGAAATATCCAAAATAGTACGCGAACAGAAAATTTGCAGAAACTTGCAAGTTAGACGAACAGCTGATATAATTTTTGTTTACATACAANACCACAAAATTTTCAATATTTTCGATCAAATTTTAAAAGCTGTTATAGCATACATATCTGTGTTCGTATGGAATAGTAGCTTATGTACAGTAGCTGGCTTTAGTACAATGCGGCATTCCCTTTATCCTTTGAACGACAAGGAATGTTTTGATGAGACTTAATAAGAATATTGACTTGCTAGTATCGGAACTGCACGTTTATTTGCCAAAAGTTCTTAAACGGTTCGGAGCCAGTGAGTCATTCGCAATCGTATGCTGCGAATGCCGCATTATACTACAGCCAGCTTTTCGACATTCGCTACTATTCCATATGAACACAGATATGAGGTGCGTTCGTTTAAAATCTCTAGCAGAAACCAACCAACTGCCAAATT
>NW_016207426.1:0-2063 GCF_001687245.7 Rhagoletis zephyria
CAGGGTTGTATTCTGGCATCTACTGCGGTGTCTTGGTAGTTTGACAGCTTCCTTTGCTCGAAAACTTTCGGGCGGCAACCTTATCCATATTTTGACATACGGCCTGTGAAACAAACCAAACACGCTCGTACGAAAGCTCTATTTTGCGTGTTGCTGGAATTGTCAAAATTTACATCTTTTTATAAATCGCNGGGTTGTATTCTGGCATCTACTGCAGTGTCTTGGTAGTTTGACAGCTTCCTTTGCACGAAAACTTTCGGGCGGCAACCTTATCCATATTTTGACATACGGCCTGTGAAACAAACCAAACACGCTCGTACGAAAGCTCTATTTTGCGTGTTGCTGGAATTGTCAAAATTTACATCTTTTTATAAATCGCAGTAATGTACGTTTTCTGTGGTTTTTCATCAGCTTGCATTTTGATTTTGACTCTTTATTACCGCCCACAATATTAGGTGTGTACACAATCAGAAGCTGTAAAATTTTACCTAGACCCATGAGCTGGGCGAAGTTGTGATGAGAAATGTCAAATTTTTATTCTGATCCGTCAAAATTTGCTCTTCTGTCAATAGATGAGCGTTTTCTATTAAAAATGCTTGGTATTAGGTTCCTAGATGTAAACTAGCCAATTTTCAGAGGTTTTTTTGCGGTTAAGTGGGGAAAAAATACTTGCAAAGGAGTCACGGCAAACCCGGATTTTTTTTGTATTCCTCCTTGCACTGCGGCAAATTCCATTTGGAAGAGTAACGGAACTAGTCCAAATGACGCAGTGCCCGTTATTCTTCCAAATGGTATATTCCCGCAGTGCAAGGGTATAAAAACCCGCTGGCAACCCCGCATGGGCTCAATTGACAGTTCGAAATTTAGCTGAACGCATGGAACGGGTGAGAAAGTGAATTGTGCAATGGACATTAAAGTTGCTAATTAAAAGTGGAAACTCAAAGAAAAATTTCACACAAACGATTTAAAATAAAAAAATAAAGTAGTGCCTCGTGATAAAAAAAGGGGGGAAAAGAGAAGAAACCCCAGGTGTGGTTCAGTGAAAAAAAGGGAAAAGAAAAAGAACAGAAGCCCACTGCATGGGCCTACCATTTTCCAGCCTATAACCAACGGGAGCCCGTTACAGAACCCTATCAGNTAGTGCCTCTGATAAAAAAAGGGGGGAAAAGAGAAGAAACCCCAGGTGTGGTTCAGTGAAAAAAAGGGAAAAGAAAAAGAACAGAAGCCCACTGCATGGGCCTACCATTTTCCAGCCTATAACCAACGGGAGCCCGTTACAGAACCCTATCAGCACCGATCTCTCCGAGGGACAACCAGCAGAAGTATCATCAGCCGCGAACAAGGAAGTAACACCGAGCCAGCAACAGCAACGTGCAACAACAACAGCGTGTAACAGCAACGCGCAACAACAACACCAACCAGCGCGGCTACCATAGCGCGCAACAACAACAACNGCAACGTGCAACAACAACAACAACCAGCGCGGCTACCATAGCGCGCAACACCTTCAACAGTGTGTAACAGCAACCCACAACAACAACACCAACCAGCGCGGCTACCATAGCGCGCAACAACAACAACAACAAGTTGGCCCCAACGGCAGCGACCGGCTAACAACAATAACAACCAGCGCAGCTACCATAGCGCCCAACACCTTCAACAGTGTGTAACAGCAACGCACAACAACAACACCAACCAGCGCGGCTACCATAGCGCGCAACACCTTCAACAGCGCGTAACAGCAACGCGCAACAACAGCAACAACCAGCGCGGCTACCATAGCGCGCAACATCTTCAACAGCGCGTAACAGCAACGCGCAACAACAACAACGGTTGCGCGAAGCAATAACGCCAACAACGGCGGCTACAGCAACAACGCAACCACCAGAGCAAAGGCGGCAACACGAGCAACCGCCAGAACAGAGGCGACCACTACAACAACAACAACCACTCCAGCGCAGCAGAACAGAAGCAGTTGCAACAACGGCNAGCAATAACGCCAACAACGGCGGCTACAGCAACAACGCAACCACCAGAGCAAAGGCGGCAACACGAGCAACCGC
>NW_016207427.1:0-2063 GCF_001687245.7 Rhagoletis zephyria
TCGTCGTCGGTCTTCGAAGTCGTCCATCTTTGCAGTCGTCCATCCTGGTCGTCCTGGTCGTCGTCCATTCCGGTAGTCCATCCATCCTCGGAGTCGTCCATCCGGGTCGTCGTCGGTCCTGGGGCTCGCTGGAAAAAGGCTAAAGGTTAGAATGGCCAGGTGCTAATCACTTTGGCCATGGGTTGCTGCCCAGGAAGGAAAGGAAAGGAAGGAAAGGTGAAGAGCACCAGCATAGACACTGGTGCTCTTGTGGTGATGATGGTGATGGTCGTGGTGGTGATCTTCAGCCTGGAGTGCGGGCGTGGGTGCCATCCGAGGTGAGAAAGAGAGAGGGAGGCCAGAATGTCTGCTAAAAGGAAACAGAAGTTAGAAGCCAAAACAAGCAAGCATTTATCCAGGACTTACCATCTTCGGCGAGACTTGAGATGATCTTCACCATCATAACAAAGAGCGCGCCGGCACTATCAGCAGCAGCGTGGCATGACCGCTCTCGTCGGTGTCTGTACGGCAAATGAGGCGACTGTGGCGCCGGCGACAGCGGCGGCCGAAACAGACAGTCTGCTGACAGCTGTCAGGGGTGCCCGTCGTAGATGCAATGCAAGATACCGAAACGGGAACTTCAAATGCGGATATCTCGGGAAGTACTCGAGCTATCGAAGTTTCGCTTAAGCAGGGACACTCCACTAAGCGTTCTGCGTCGAATGGGACCATAAAATGGGGAGGTCAGATTTTTGGCCAAATCGGCCAAATCTGTAAGGCTATAACCTTGCAGATTTTGAAAATCTGACCAAAAAAATTTTATTGCAGATTCGGACAGTACTCGACGCGAGGACTCCAAATCTGAATGAATTTTTGCTTTAGGACCACGGGAACATGGTCAATTTTAATTTTAAAATTAATTAAAAAATAATTCATAGTTCCAGTGTTTGCCGCTGCAAAAATGTGAGGCGCTACCATCGATGCCGTAAAATCGGTTTTTTCGGAAA
The DNA here is from genome assembly GCF_001687245.7 of Rhagoletis zephyria. Taxonomy (NCBI): domain Eukaryota; kingdom Metazoa; phylum Arthropoda; class Insecta; order Diptera; family Tephritidae; genus Rhagoletis; species Rhagoletis zephyria. Next base: position 987 of record NW_016207427.1, read on the forward strand.
AAATGCGTAAAAATTGTTCGCGCTGGTAGCGCCTCACATTTTGCAGCGGCCAACATCCAAACTATGAATTATTTTTTAATTAACTTTAAAATTAAAATTGACCATGTTCCTGTGGTCCTGGAGCAAAAATTCATTCAGATTTGGAGTCCTCTCGTCGAGTACTGTCAGAATCTGCAATAAAAATTTTTTGGTCAGATTTTCAAAATCTGTAAGGCTATAGCCTTACAGATTTGGCCGATTTGGCCAAAAATCTGACCTCCCCATTTTATGGTCCCATTCGACGCAGAACGCTTAGTGGAGTATCCCTGCGCAAGCGAAACTTCGATAGCTCAAGTACTTCCCGAGATATCCGCATTTGAAGTTCCCATTTTGGTATCTTGCATTGCATCTACGACGGGCACCCCTGACAGCTGTCTTCAGACTGTCTGCCTCGGCCGCCGCTATCGCCGGCGCCACAGTCGCCTCATTTGCCGTACAGACGCCGACGAGGACGGTCATGCCGCCGCCACCGCTGCTCTTGCTGATAGCGCCCGCGGGCGCTCTTTGTTTTGGTGGTGAAGATCATCTTAAGTCTCGCCGATGAGGTAAGTTTTGGGTCCATGTTTGTTTTACCTTGTTTCTAAAATCCTTTCTTTCCTTCCAGTCTCGATGGCCTCCCTCTCTTTCGCTTCCCTCGGATGGCACCCGCGCTCGCACACCGGGCTGAAGNAATCCTTTCTTTCCTTCCAGTCTCGATGGCCTCCCTCTCTTTCGCTTCCCTCGGATGGCACCCGCGCTCGCACACCGGGCTGAAGATCATCACCGTCATCATCATTATCACCACCAGAGCACCAGTGTCTATGCTGGTGCTCTTCACCTTTCCTTCCTTTCCTTTCCTTCCTGGGCAGCAACCCATGGCCAGAGTGATTAGCACCTGGCCATTTTAACCTTTAGCCTTTTTCCAGCGAGCCCCAGGACCGACGACGACCCGTATGGACGACTCCGAGGATGGACGACTACCAGGATGGACGACGACCAGGACGACCAGAATGGACGACTGCAAGGATGGACGACTTCGAAGACCGACGACGACGACGA
>NW_016207428.1:0-2063 GCF_001687245.7 Rhagoletis zephyria
TGTTGCGGTAGAGTAGAAAGGATTTTTTTTCGCTTCCACAATTTTTTTTTTATTCAACTTGTTTTCATAATTTTTAAATAGTGAATTAGCACTTTGGTGTATATAAATATTTTGTATGTACGATTGTGTAGACCATAAGTATTTATGTGTGCAAGCCTTCTGCCAATACAATGCTTGTACAAATTTATTTGTGTCTGTTNGAAGTTTTTTGTTCACAGCTTAAGTAAATTTGTATTGATGTTAAGCAATTCATTAGGGGTCATAAACAATGTGAAATATTTCATCAGTAATTTGAAAAACGATGTAGAAAAAGAGCTCAAAAATCAGAAAATAAAACGAGCATTAAGTGATTATGGCAGAACAGTAAAAATGCTTACAGCTGCAAAGAAATCGGTGAAGCGATTTTGAAGATTTCTTAAAGGTGTCAAAACGCTTAATTGAATCATTCTTCGGTAGAAATTTTATGGTCCGAAAGCAAGTAGAAATGCTGTTGGCTTGAATCACTGGCTTGTTTGCAGTTCATTCCACTTTCAAGAAACTAGATTTTACTTACTCGATATTTACATGTGTTGTCTGGTACAGCGAACGTGCTGTTGAACAACCCTGGGCCGCCGCCATCCTACAGGAATGCCGGAAGGTTCCAGTGCAAAATAAAAATCCTGGCGTGTGACGACGAATGGTCTGCGACTCAGTACAAAGGTGCGGTCGGCTGTTTAGGCGAGGCTGAGGGCTGCCGACTTCAAATTATGGTTGTTTTGGCCGTCGAGGTCTGGCTGCCGTCGAAACCAGAGGAGGAGCAGAATTCTGGATATTATCAGGTTCTTCAACTCAAAACAGGGGGCGCTATGCGGCACAACCCTGATTGCCGAGGTCCTGTTGGAGGTCGACGTGGCGATAAGTGAGGTTGAGCTGTAGGAGCAGCCTGATCAGACCTGACGATCCAATGGATGAATGTGCATCATACACATCCTCAGGTGGTACACAGAGGAGAAGCTGTTGTCGGACTACACAGCGAACTCTTAACAGTAGAGGAGTCAGTCTGTAGAAGTCAAGATGGTGCGGATACAGCAAATAAACCTGCACTACAGTAAAGCAGCTTCAGTTGCATTAAAGCTTCGGTTTTCATCGGAATTGTCCTCGTTCAGGAGTCTTGGGGATGCAGCGACCTCAATGAAAAGGGTGAGCCACTTTTCGACCAATATCCTTTGTCACCAAAAATCGACAGGAGGTACTAAAAGGTACTCTCTGGTCTCAGAGGATGTGGAAGAGTCGATGCAGAACTGGAGAGCTCTTCAGGAGCACTCGATTTCCGATCACTGGGTACACCGGAAAATTGAATGGAACTAGGGGAAGTGACAGACCGGTTTACCGACGCATGCTGCAAGTCGATAAACCAAGCTTGACCAGTTATGAAGCGTAGAGGCAGGAACAAACAATACTGGTGGAATCAGAAAGTTAAAGATCTGCGAAAGTTAAGCAGAAAGTCCTTCAATCTAGCAAAGACTTCCAAAAGTGAGCAACACTGGGAAGTGCAAAAGAGCCCTGAGAAAGGCGAAGATAACCCCTTGGACAGTTATCCTAGGTACGGGGCACGGGTGTATCAAGAAAAAGTGTTTGCCATCCAGGAGACCAATAAGGAACAAAGAGTCCTTTATCTTCTATAGCAGTCAGTAGATTGGCGCTTACAAAATATGTTAGTGTTTAACCGAACTTCTACTCCGATTACACAATATTGGCGAGTTGATCTGATCAAAATTGTCCCCTGACAGACGGCAGTAATTGGGGTTATCAAGCCACGAGGTCGTGGGTTCAGGTCTCACAGCCAGAAGAATTTTAATTTAATATATTTTTTTTAATTATTTAAATTAATGCCTTAATTTGTTTTTAAAATTTTAAATTAAATAAATGCTGTGAAACAAAGTAAAATTAGTTAAAAAAATGGTAAAAAATTATAAAAGTGCAAAATAAAATACAAAAAAAAAATAATAAAAAGGTAAAATAAAATATAAAAAATATAAAAATAAATAAATGGGTAAAAAATAAAAATGCAAAATTTTTGGCAA
>NW_016207429.1:0-2063 GCF_001687245.7 Rhagoletis zephyria
AGCTCATTAAAATGGCATGCCTATGCACCAGTCTGGATGCCTGTGACCAAAAAAGGTTCGGCTATTTTTCTTTTGTTTATTTAATGTTTATTATATTAAGTAAAGCTCTTTTCCGAACAAAAATCAAATAAATAGAATTGTCCGGCTTTGTGCATAAACTGTGAGTAGTAATTCTACAAAATTTCCCCAAAATTTCAAACTTTTTAATTAGAAACTTTAGAAAAAAATTTGGTTGCAGTTTTGTAGATAATTAAAATTTAGTAAAATAAAGTGCAAGGCAACGTGCTGCTCATTTTCTTCCCTATCAACAAATTATCGAGCATCTAACTTTGCATGAAAAAAATATGTAGCACCGTCGACAAAAAAAATTCCCAAAAATTAACGGTAAGTCCTAGCTACTTAAAACTTGCACTTTTTTGTACTAAAATTTAACGAAGCTTTTGTAAAAAAATTGTGATGTGACTATAAGGATACTGTTGCAGGGCTAATGCATACATCTAATATACTTAAAGAAAGTGTTAAGATCTGCTAGCTTTTATGGAAAAAATTTCCAAAATCATTGTTTGTTCCGTATTCGGCTCGCATAAATATGGTCACCGTATCTATCATTGACGACGTGCAAATCTGATACGAAAAGTGCACTCGTGCTAAATATATGGAAATTTTAAAAGGCAGTGTTTACTTCATACATACTAATACCCATCCATACGTACAGATACTATATTGTATGTTCATTTGAAATAATTTTTCAGTATTTACTGAAAGCATATTTACTTTTTTACCATTTTTTAAAGGCCTTTGACTGCATATTTATCATACAAAACTTTGATATTATATTTTTCTTCTTTTTTTGTTGGCGTCCTGTGATGATTCGGTTATTTAAGTATGTCTGTTATTAAGTTTTTTTCCACTTGAAATTAATTACACTACACNATACTCAGAGCTAATATTTCTCTGTTGCGATAAGTTCAAGTGCTTTAGCCGATATCATATAAATTAGTAATGAAAGTTTTTTCTAAACTTGAAATGCATATAATGGCGAAGGTTTAATGTAAAGAATCGGTATTGGGTACCGAGTATTGGGTACCGACAATTCAGCACATCACTAGTGATCGTAGCTTTCCTCGCCAATTCGTCAGCTTTGCAAATACCCTCAATAATCTTGTGTCCAGGCATCTAAATAACTATATGAGCTGCATGCTATAATGCTGGCGTGTATTATTCCACTTGGTTCCACCTTATAGGGTTTTATGCGAAGTTTCGTGCAGCTTACTGGTTGGCTAACACTTGCTCTCAATACACACCGAAGTTACTGTGGTCGATGTAGCCTCACAAGGACTAAAGATGCTGGATCTCTCAGCACCAAATTGGGGTGTTTATACTCTGAGCAATTGAAAAAAAAATTGATTAAGTATATGATGTTGGTCGTTCGTAGATTGAAGCTGCGCGTAACAGGTCTCTGGTTTAGACTTAAGATTAGCACTTGGGTATTAAAAAGCGCTCTGGAAGTTGCATTGCTATGCTTAGCGAGCTTAGCCTGTAGATAGACACCTTTGAAGCGAAAGCGGAAGACAGTACAGTTTATGATTTTATCCTCTACTGCTATTTATTATATTCTAAAATATGCCGTGAAGAAATTTAATAAAAAAAACCACCCAGAGTTTTCAAATAATTCAAATGAGCACTGCTCGGCAGAGTAAAATTTCTACAATAAAGAACACTTAATACACGTGGTGTGTATTACTTACAAGTTTATTTTCGTAATCAAATAAATCTAGTAAATTGTAAAAGGAAATGCGTGCGCAGAAAAACGTGTGTGAATAGCTTAAACCGAACATAAACAAAGTAATTATGATGAAATGAAAAAGGGAAATAAGCGTGCGCTCAAGCATATAGCAACAATTTTCTATTAATTTCTGAGATGTGAAACCTTTCTCCGCACATACACACACACGCGTACATATCTTCGCATAAGCTGCGTTGTTAAGCGCATAATAAAACTAAGACAGCGCCCATTGTAGCCAACGTTCAGGCAGCACCAACCAGTTACAATTAGGGTATTC
>NW_016207430.1:0-2063 GCF_001687245.7 Rhagoletis zephyria
ACACACAAGCCCGACATGTGAAGTATACATAGCTTGGAAAAGATTTGACAACAGGTTCTTAATGTGAGTGCTTTTAATAGAAACAGACTAATTGTGATGCTGAGAATAAGGTCTGCCAGACCTCTTCCTACATTCCGTCCCAAGCGATTCCGATATTTTGGGAAAATCAATCAGCAAATGTAATAAGGTTTCAAATCTAAAAAAGGGTGCCATATCCAAACCCTCTAAGGCGAAGCACTAGTTCTGTACTTCAAACATCACCACCCGACGAATACGTTTACTTAACTTTATTACATACATATAAAAAATAATACAAATGTTTTCTGTATTGCACGAACTAAACATAAATCGAAGGATGCTTCATTTCTGTGATGTGGCCCAGGCGCACTTTTTTTAAAGAAATATTTTAAAACCTCCTACAAATACAAAACTCTCATACATATATAATAATAATAATAATAATAATAATAATAATAATATGTAGATAGGCGCTTACATTTTTTNCATTTTTTCTAAGTGTTTGGCCGAGCTTGTCCACCGATTTTTGATCAGTGATGTTTTCAAACAAAAGGCACAAAAAGGGTTCTACAGTATTTTTATGAGAACCTTTTTAATGGCAGAAATACACTCGGAGGTTTGCCATTGCTTGACGAAGGTCACCGGAACTGGGCTTGAACTCAGGCCTGCGGAATGATAGCGCACACTGCTAACCACTACACCACAGCGGCCGCCATACATAACCATTTATTATTTTGAGAAAATATCAGGGGTATTCTCTGAGTCTTGCAAAGCCCTTGCATGGTGCACAGATTGCACGGATTGCACGGTTAAAACCGGTTTTCGTATGGGACAGCTTTGCAAACCGTGCAATCCGTGCACCGTGCAAGGGCTTTGCAAGACTCAGAGAATACCCCTATCTTCAAAATATTGGTTGCTACTGAAACACACGTGTTCGCTTGCTGTCTCATTCAATAAAAACCTAAATTGAAATATACAATCAGGGAGTTTATTGGCAATTAAAACAGACAAGTTACCATAATTGGAGGGTAGTTATACATACACATGTATCTATACATATATGTCTGTCCAAAAAAGAATTTAAAACTAAACGGTTTCAAAAATACACCCTTTGTAAACATACAGCTAAGTGCATATAAATAAGTCCTGTTGGGAAAAGATAAATCGTATTAGTGCTATAACCAACTATTAATTTGTGAATATAGATATGCGATGGCTGGAACATTGACGCGGCGCAAGGATTAACAGCTAGTCGAATCGCTAATCAGGCCTTATCAGCGGATGGTGGCTGCGAAAGATATTAGATGGTCCTTATACATATTCAATACGGCCACTGGCATCAGAGAAATCCTATATTGGTAATCTGCAAACTGGCTCTGTCTAAGACAACTGAAAAGGAGGCAGAGGGAGAAAAAAGATGCGGCTTTGGCCAAGACGAGTATTCAACATCCTATGGCCTCTGACAACGGTGAAGAGTAACCAGACGGTTGATAACTAAATCAATCGGACGTAACAGCTGGGATACTTGTCCAAAGGCGGAGTGAACATCAAATCAGAATCTGCAGTGACAGCCAAGCTGCTCTAAAGATGTTTGGAACCACACTTACCTCTTCTATAATAGCTCGGTAATGTTATTAGAGGCTGAAATCCGTTGCAAAACGAAATGAGATTGAGCTTATAAGGGTAGGGAAGCTCTGTAGTGTTTAAGGCCACGAACTTGCCGATAAATTGACGAAGTGTGGTTATTTGGAGCATCCAATTTAGGACGAGAAAATAACAAATAGAGCTCATGAGCATCGTAGGTGCAACACTGACTCCTACCAAGAACCAAGTGATTCTTGAAAAGGCCAGACAGGATGCTAGTGAAAGTTCTTCTCTGACAGGAGGGAATGAGCTACGAGCAACGAAAGGACTGACTTTGAGACACTTTTTCCCATCCTCCTACATTTTTTATTCAAATTTTAAATTTTTTTTTTTGAAATAAGCGTATGCTGGTGAAGTCTCCAAATATTGAGCGCGCAAGCGAGAGAGCACTTTGTTCCAGT
>NW_016207431.1:0-2063 GCF_001687245.7 Rhagoletis zephyria
AAATGCCACAACTCTTAATATTTTCGACTACAAATTTGATGTTGTGCATACAAGTAATCTGGGAGACTCAAGCTCTTCACCGATTAAAAAATTGTTTTTTTTTTATAAAACCTTAAAATCAATATTGCTCCAACCCAACGTCCAGAAAGGAAAAAATTCCACCAACAATGTTCTTTAATCAAAAACATTTAGTACTAAATTCTTGGAGCTATGTTCTTAGTATAAAATGTATGTACTGATTTTTAGGTACTAAATTTTACGAGGTAAATTTTTAATGTTTTATTACCAATGTTACCTTTTTAGCCCTAAATATTTTCTATTCAGTTTATTGTACTAAATATTTAGAACCAATTTTTTCATAATCTTTTCCTACTAATCTTAATGTATTAAATTTGTGTACAATTTACAAATTTTAGGCAATCAAATTTTGAGTACTAAATGATTATATGCTAAATTCTTAGCGCTAAGCTTTGAGCATTAAACTTTTATAAACCAAATTTTTAAAAATAAATTTTGAGTACTAAATTTGTATGTATTAAGTCTTAAAAGATAAATTACTTAACTGTTAATATAAAAATTTGTTCTACTAAACTTATTGCACAAAATTTTTGGTACCATTCTTCGCACAAAATTTTTCTTACTAAACAGATGTTTTAAATTTTTGTGTACCAAAATTTAGGCAATCAAAAATTTAGAACTAAATGTTTATATAATAAATTTGTACGCAAATTTTTAGTACTAAATTTTTATGTACCAAATTATTAGTGCTAAATTCTGAGTACCAAATTTTTTTATACCAAAATTTTAGCGCAAAATTTTGAGAACTAAATGTTTATTTATCAAATTTTTAGCGCAAAATTTCGAGTGAAAAATTTCTATATACAAAATTTTAAGTGCTAAACACTTGGTACTTAATTTTAGTAATACATATACGTGTGTATTAACTTTTGTAAATGTTCTAACCAAATTTTAAACAGTAAATTTTTAATAATGAATTATTTTCATTACATTTTTTACTTATTACTAGATTTTAAGTAAAAACTTCTAGTAATACACTTTTTATAATGAATATTTAGAAACAATTTTAAGAACAGAAAGTTTTAGTGCGAAATTATATGTATATACATAGTTTTGGTTTAGTACAAAATTTTAAGTTAGTTTTGTTTTGTATTTAATTTTTTAAAACAAATTTTTCTACATTTTTAATTTCTGTACTAATAAATAAATTTCGTGGGCCAAATGTTCAATACCAACTATTTTTTTGTATTAGGGTTTAAATTTTTCGTGTTTAAATTTTACTATCAAAAGGTATATGCTATCTTGTTTCCTGGATAGTTTCAGTACAAAATAAAGCTCTTTTGGTATTAAAACTTGTTTTATTAAGCATTAGTATTTTAAACACAGTTTGTCTATAGAAAAAATTCACCAGAATTATGTTTTTAGCACTAATTTTCTTACAAATAAAAATTTTCGCAACCAATTTTAGTACAAAAATTATTACTTGAAAAAAAGATGTTTGTAGGTACTTAATTTTTAGAACTGTTTTTGTTGATAACAAATATTGTTATACTAAATTTCAAAAATTTAAAAAAATCTAGCTCATAGAAGTTTAGCACCGAAAAATTGTCTAGTACATTTGGTGGTACTACATTTTTACGCAGTTTTCAGTACCTACATTTAAGACTAAAAAATTCATATTTTTTTCTTAATTTTAAAGACATTTTTAGTTTTTCTAAAAAATTAGTGATAATTATTTATTTAGAATCAAATTTTTCACATAATTTGAATGCTATTTCATGCCCAATCTACAACCGACTTTTTTCTATTATAGTTTGGCATTTTTTATCGTCCCTCGGCCAACCGCTCTGCTCCACTGTTAAACATACTCCACCTTACCACCAGTATGCCAATTTTTGATATGAATTTTAAAAATGAAATTACGCTACGTTTAGCACAAAGTTTCCGTACATACAAAACTAACAAACTAACCAGTTTTACAAGCTAATAATGTGATAGCATAGTAGCACACATGCGCCTGTAAGTGTGCTACAGCCACAATGTAG
>NW_016207432.1:0-2063 GCF_001687245.7 Rhagoletis zephyria
TGGAATGCACGTTTCAATATGTACCGATCGTAAACACAAACCATTTTTGTAAAGATGGTGTATATGTTAATTATTGCTGCTCGAAAAATTATAAGCAGTCTATTCTATTTCAAAGCAATGAAAATGCTTTGCAAATCCAACTTTTTTATGATGAGTTCCAAGTAGTAAATCTTTTGGGAAGTAAGACTGGTATACATAAAATCGGTGCAATTTATTTTTCAATAAGAAATTTGCCATACGAATACTTCTCAAAATTAAGGAACATATATTTAGTTGCACTCTTTTTCTGTACTGATTTAAAAAACGAATATACAGATTTCAATGTGATACTAGCGCCTTTTGTAGCAGACCTAAAATATCTGGAAGAAGATGGAATTAACATAGACGGTTGTAATATGAAAGGCACATTAGTAACTGTGGCACACGATAACTTAGGAGCTAATATCTTATCCGGATTCGCGTGGTCATTTAGAGCACGATTTTGCACGATGAATCGCGATAAAGCACAAAAATCTGTAGTAGAAAACTCGAGTCTTTTAAGATTGCAATCTGAGTACAATGGCTTTTTCAATTTAAATAAAGATGTAATATTTGTGGACCTTCAAGAATCAAAAGGAATTAAACATTTTTGTAAATTAAATGACTTACGCTATTTTCACATAATGGATAGTAAAAATGTATGCATGACGTTCTTGAGGGAGCTGTTCCTTTTGTACTAAAAAATTTGTTTAAAACAGCAATACAAATGAAATATATTAACCTTGCGGAGATAAACAGTAAAATAAAATTCTACAATTACGGGTTCCTTCAAAAAAAAAAACTCTTTGCTCACTGTTGAAAACTTATGTCGTTATTGAAATCATACTAAGAATTAGTATTAGTATTTTGCCTTCTCACACTGTGAACATAGTATTAGTATTTTTCTTTATCATAGTGTGAACATNCCCAATATTAGTCTTATAGTATATCGATTTTCGATACCTTTTTTACATAGATTTTATTCACTCATCGCTATCTTGTTTATTATTGAATTCATCTTTTTACTACCTCTTGACACACGTGTGTAAAATTAATCTAAATAAAGAAACGCAATCATCAAGGAATCAATTTCCAAACTTTCATGCAAGTATTTTGCATGTGCTGTTCCTTCGAGCCGGATTATTATTTTCCGATATTCTCCATAATNCTTCGAACCGGATTATTATTTTCCGAAACTCTCCATAATTTCATCTATTAAAAACACCAATTCGACATGTCAAAAAATGGTGATGAAAAGCGTTCATCAGAGCAGACTGAAGGCTCAGACACTCCACCACCGACACTTCAAGTTCCAAGCATGGCTAGCTTAATTCCACCGGGAACATTCCCAACCATTCAACTGGGAACATCTGCAAGCAAAGAGCGTGAACTCAAACACGCCGGCCAACCAGCAGCAGATAAAAATAACGCTCGCGATCAACTTCACCGCTAACACTTCCAGTGGAATTGACCCTAAAAGCAAACTCACAACTGGATCGGGTTGCGCTAATAAAAAGCTTCTCTACCACTCTACGCGACCAAGGTGCAACTATATCGCAAGAAGAAGTTAAGGCAATTGATGACCAGGGAAGCACTTCACAAATCGTTTGCGAAAGAACACGCTTATTTAGAAGTTACTTGGCCGGGCCCGCTGAATACTCACTCATACTTCGTGGAGGATGTTTTCACTAAGGAAGGCCAAGCTTTCGGTGACTTCAAGGTATTGCTCGCCAAAATAAAAGCTACACTTCGGACACTTCAAACTTCACAGACACATCAAGCGGTGCTACAAACTTCATTCTCTCGGCTACCGAAGATATCTCTACCCACATTTTAAGGAGACTTTTCTTCATGGGTTCCATTTAAAGAAACATTTAATTCCCTAGTCATGAACAACTCGCAACTCGACTCCATATCAAAGTTCTATTATTTGCGAGAATATACTAAGGAAAGAGCACACTCCCAAATCGCCACCCTGCCTCACACCGAGGAGGGGTCAGAACAGCTTGGGAAACACTCAAAAAAAGGTTTGAGAACAAGCGACG
>NW_016207433.1:0-2063 GCF_001687245.7 Rhagoletis zephyria
AAAACTGAGAGACTAGATTGCATACAAACAGACGGACAGACAGACTGACGGACATGGCTAAATCGACTCAGATCCACGTTCTGATCATATAAGTATACATTTTAATGGGTCTGTCTCTTTTTATTATGGTACTTACAAACATCGGACCAAAGTTATAATACCATTTCATGCTCATGAAAGATATAAAAATCTCATATCTGAACAATCAGTTGTATGAGAGCTGTATGTTATAGTGGCCCGATCTTTTCCATTTTCCCTGTAAGTATTCTGTTTAGAATGAGTAGTATTAGCACGAACTGTCATGTTCCTAACTGCGTAAATGAAGGAGTTATAACGCAAAATTCCCATATCTGAACAATCAGTTGTATGGAGGATATAGGTTATAGCGACCCGATCCGCATTTTTACTGTAAGCAATATCTTGATAATGAGTGACAACAGTGCAAAATTTCAGCAACATAAATAGAGGAGTTATAACGAAAAATCGTATATCTGAACAATCAGTTGCATGGGAGATATAGATTATAGTGGCCCGATCTTTGTAATTTTCAGTGTAAGTCTTTTGATGATAATGGGTGTAAGTATTGCAAAATTTCTTGTTCCTAGCTACATAAATAAAGGAGTTATAACGAAAAATACCATATCTGAACAATCAGTTGTATGGGAGCTATATGTTATCGTGGTCCGATNCATGGGAGATATAGATTATAGTGGCCCGATCTTTGTAATTTTCAGTGTAAGTCTTTTGATGATAATGGGTGTAAGTATTGCAAAATTTCTTGTTCCTAGCTACATAAATAAAGGAGTTATAACGAAAAATACCATATCTGAACAATCAGTTGTATGGGAGCTATATGTTATCGTGGTCCGATTCCTCCGGTTCCGAAAAATGATTAATACATTATAAAAATACACCCACCTACCAAATTTCATGCGGATATCTCGAAAACTGAGAGACTAGATTGCATACAAACAGACGGACAGACGGACATGGCTAAATCGACTCAGATCCACGTTCTGATCATTTAAGTATATATTTTAATGTGTCTATCTCTTCTTATTCTGGTACTTACAAACATCGGACCAAAGTTATAATACCATTCCATACTCATGAAAAGTATAAAAAACTTTTTAATATGCAATTAAATGGACTAAAAAGAAAAAAATAATAATTCTCAGTCCCATAGAATTTGTTTTTATAACTTTTGATTTTGAAATTTTAGCAAAAGTCATTATAAAAAATTTATGAGATTGAAAATGAAAAGCGTGGGGCGCATGTAATACAAAGCAGTAGATTTAATTGACAATAGTCAAACTACATAACATAGACCTAAAATTTCTACTGGTCTACATAGACCTAAAAATTCATAAAAATGAGTAAACATTAAATAATCGAAAGCTAAAATGTCTATTTCCTATTTATATTTTCGCCACTCTACCTACAGCTTATGTTTTTCATATCTACGATTTTCTTGAGGGTGTTAGTATTATTTTTTATAATTTCATTAATTATATTTATATATTACTAATAAGGACGCTGGCTATGTTTATGGCTCGCTTATATTTATTCTATGTCCTTTGTGATAACGAGGGTGCTGCCTCGCTTGTACGTAAAATTATTTTTGGGCCAGAGTACAGGGAGAGTCTTAATAAATGAATAAAGAAAGCACTGAAAACCGGGACTTAATCGGTACAAATATGAAAAATCGTGACACTTATACGTCCCGACTTTAAAAAATATCCTTTGTATGAATACCTACATATACATACATATGTGTAACTGTATGTACATATGGACGTATGTATGAGCTTCAGAAAGAATTCTTCTAACTGTCAAAAGGCCTTTTCCAGGTACTTCAGGTTTTACAGGAATTTATGGGATTTGACAGAAGCTGTTCCTGAACGCCACCTTACATAATGTTTATTAATGGAAAAAACCGCTTTTCCTGTAAAAACTAAATAAAATTTTCCAAAATTTTCAGGAGCTAGTAAAGTTTTCCAGGTAATTCTATATTTACTAACATTAACCGCTGCAGCTGCCATTTTGGCGCATCTGGTAATGGC
>NW_016207434.1:0-2063 GCF_001687245.7 Rhagoletis zephyria
CGTCTGGTCGTCTCTTCTCTCTTTCACTTTCAGCTGCATCCCAACCAACCAACCAACACACACTAGGCAAACACATGCGCCCAGCATAGACCCAAAGAAGAGAGAAGACAGACAGGCTGCAATCGGACAATCTCGGTTGGCGTGTTGGTTGGCGCCCGAGCCACGACACTCACTAGCACACTAGCATCTCTCAGCTTCTACGATACCACACACACACACAGCTGCTCCCAACACAAGCCTGAAACAGAGTAACACTGAAAGAGAGAAAGGGAAAAGAAGAGAAAACTGCCTGTTCCTGGAACAAGGCTAAGTGGAAGAGAGAGAGAGAGAGAGAGAGAGAGAGAGGAGAACGGCAGCAGCAGCAGCAGCAGAGGACTACTAACTAACTAGCGCCCATTTTCGGCTTGTCTCTTTCTCTCTCTCCCTTCCCTTCCTCTGTCGGTTCAGCCAAGCGGGCAATATTCGTTCGTACTATGTCCGCCGCCGCCGCCGTACACAACAAACTTTCTTCCGCTAGCAGCACCGACCCCTCACCACACAGGACACAGACTAACATTCCAAAGTGCCTCTACCCCAAAGGGTGAAAGAAGAGGAAGAGAACAAACCCAACTGAATTGAAGAAAGAATAACTCTGCACTTTCCACCACCCCCCCCCCCCCCNTCTGTCGGTTCAGCCAAGCGGGCAATATTCGTTCGTACTATGTCCGCCGCCGCCGCCGTACACAACAAACTTTCTTCCGCTAGCAGCACCGACCCCTCACCACACAGGACACAGACTAACATTCCGAAGTGCCTCTACCCCAAAGGGTGAAAGAAGAGGAAGAGGACAAACCCAACTGAATTGAAGAAAGAATAACTCTGCACTTTCCACCACCCCCTCATTCTCCTCCTCTTTCTCTGCTGATAATCGATAAGTAGGGCAGAAGTAGTGTAGCATCAGCAGCTCTGAAGATGGAGAAGAGGAAGGGAAGGGGAAAGTTTTGCCTGAAAAGGTGGTCAATACTCCGCCATTCATTCATACAGTCATTCATTCATTTCGGTGGGCCTTGTCTCTTTATCTTGTTATTTCGGTGGCCCAAAAAACTTTGCAATGATTTTTCTTCTTTCTTTTCTCTCTTGGCCTTTCCACCAGTCAATAATCGTAATCACCAGTAACAGAAAAAGTGCAAAACACACTTTCACTAGGAGACACTGTGCACAGAGTTCTTTTTCAGTCCTTCCACTCTTTCCACTCATCATCATAACTAAATCATTAGTCATTAGTTGGCGGCAGAGGCAAAGGCAGCAGAGGCAGCAGCTAAAGGGTAATTAGATGCACCAGAGATAATGAGCGAAGAGATGAGAGGACGCTCTGATGAGCACACATAAACACAGCACTACTGAAATAAAACTTGATCATGTTCAAAAATGCAAGTGACAGTGCAAGTGCCTGATCAAGATAAGAAGAGCTTGAGAAGAATGACCTATTACCTTAGCCCCTCCAAAAAATCAGCAACACAATCTACTGATGCTCCTCTTCTGTGACCAGTGTGTGACTCGATCTGGTGTGGTCGCTTGTAAAGGTCAAAGGGCACGAGTACGCGAGACGGCGGCCTTGCTGCTGCTGCTGCTGCTATTTATAATCATCATCTGCCTCTGTTTCTGCAGATCATATATAGCAGCCGCAGGACGATTGACAAAGGTGGACAGTGGAAGGAGAAAAAGAAGAAGATCTATACTACCAGGAAAAAAGTAGAAGAATGTGTTTTACCCGGGAAAAGTGCTCGCTCGATCGCTTGGGCCATGCTTCGCGCCTCAATTGCCGCCGCCGCCGCCGCCGCCGCCGCCGATGAAGCCGCTGACGCTGCTGCTGCAGAACTAAATTGGCAATTGAAGCGAGATCGATCAAAGGAGAGAGAGAGAATGAATGAAGCAGGCAGGCAGACAGACAAAAAGAGTAAAAAGTAAAAGTAAAAACGACCAGGACCAGAAAAAAGCAAGAGAAAGAGGGAATCCACTTTCTTCAACTCTCCTGCTGATGTTGCTGCTTTTAGGCTGCTTCTTCTGCGGCCTAGACGCCTAGC
>NW_016207435.1:0-2063 GCF_001687245.7 Rhagoletis zephyria
GTTTTTTTCTTTCTCTTCTTACTCCTTCATCTCGCCTGTCGTGCGCTCCTTTCGCGCAAAGTTGATTGAGAAATTTTATTTTACAAAATTAATTCGTTACACTGCGCAAAGTGCACTTTTCCCTCCGCCTTTTTCCAAGTCATCTTCTCGTTCTCTGTTGCCCTGTGCCACATCGCTTTGCCACACTCTGTCTGTCATTAACAGAATTTGACAGTTTTGTTTGTGCGGCTGCCAAATGCAAAGTGGCAATTTATACTCGCCAAGTGGCGGCTTTCAAAGCGTAGGAACACAAACAAAGAAAAGAATAAGAAAAGAAGAAGAAAAAAGATTGAAGTGGCGTAACTGAATCGAAATGAATTGCTTTTAATTGATTTGATTTGCATTTGCTGCGGCATAATAATTTAGTGCCTGTGCGCGTGCTACAAAGCTATATATGTACGTACATACATATATGCATAATTGTTGCAATTGCGTCAGTGAGTGCAGATTATTGCGCATTCTTGGCCCAGAAATGTTGCGCGCATTTGCATTGACAGCTTGCGGATTTGGTAGCGAAGACGACGTAATCACTTTGGCTTAAGGAAATATGTTCTATGCTTTCGCCAATAATTTGCAGCAACAACAACAACTGTGTAGAATACTATTTCATGACGGATCTTTATTTCGTTAATTTCACATTAAACGGCCAGTCTCAGCCTTTAGAGTAACATCAAAAAAACTTCTTGAATGCTTTAATTCTGGAGTAAGAAGCCTCAGTGTTGGTCGAGGAGTAGAGAATAGGTCGTTTTAGACAGCTTGCTTACATGACATACGAAGTCTGCTCTGTCTGCTAAAAATAGAAAAAATAAAAATATATGTATATCTATAATAATAACACCAATCCCTGAAAACGGTAAGCACATCATCCTCAATTGCTCCAAGGAAACCCTGCAATATTAGAGGATAGAGGCTGGAAACTCTGTATACAGGAATATGGAACTTTGGGCGCTGCCTGTCGACCTGCGGTTGACGTAGACGAAGTCCTTTGCACTTTCTCTTCCTTTTTGGTTCTACAACCGTTTTTTGGTTTGAGCTATTACCAAAAAACTTTGTCAATTTCCCCCTTTCCTTTGCAGAGTTTCGCCTTTTATTCACACGAAGCGTAGGGTGGCCCTTCTACAAAACTCTTAGATCTCAGTTTCATCAAATCGGTGAAGTTTCGAATTTTAAATTCTGACAGTTTGACATATTTGAGCTTTAAAAGAAGCTATACTGTCACAGCTGCTTGGAATACGACGAGGGGTGGTGTAATCTCAGCGCTAAGACCGCACCTTTTTAACCAGGCCGGGGGAGCTCTCCAGCACCGGCACCTGATGCATGCCAAACTTCTTTATTGGTATGCAGCATTTTGTCCTGTAAGTTAGTAGTTACCGTTCGTAGTGGTATCACAAATAGCCATTACTTATAGTCTAAGTATACCCACGTTTGCGGCAATCAACTTAACCTATCGTTAAACTCAATGTATGTATCTCAGAGTAGCATCCATGTTGACTTCCGCGTGTCTTCTTTAAACACATCGGGGCTGTTTTGACTGGTTATTTTTGGACAGTAGAAGACATTACGGTCACTAATGCATCGAGCAGCAGCTCTGATTGGGCGATGTTTGCTAGGAACTCACCTGGTGAGACATAATATTACTTCAGAACCGTAATGTCGAAGGGATGGCAAAAGAACGGAATTAGCTTTCTCTATTCCTAAATGCAAAGCTTTAGCGAAAAAATACTTGAATACCATTTTAAGAATAGTAACTTAACCAAATCTTAAGGGCATAATAGTCTTAAAGCCGCGATATATGTATGTACATTAGGTTGGTCCAAAAATGCATGTGAAAAAGTAAAGTCGGAATTTATGCTCTCACCCTCTAGGATGGTTATATACCGAAAAGAAATATACCCCTATTTTATTTTTTAAATCAAAAAATATTTAGAGGTCGCTCAAAACCAAAAAAAAAAACACTTTTCGTAGAAATGGTATAGAATTCTAAAAAAACAATATTTTTCTATCGGAAAGCTCTTTTCACCTGC
>NW_016207436.1:0-2063 GCF_001687245.7 Rhagoletis zephyria
ACGTAAACTACATAAAATTCTAAGAAAATTCTCCGAAGAAACCATGTATTTAAAATAAATTCCTAATCCGCGCCTCTCGACTTGAGAATTTATATGACCGCCTTTGCCAAAAAAAAAATAAATGTTAGAAAAAATAGGTTTTTCCAAAAAGAAGTCGAATTTTCTGAATAAAATTGTTTAGTAAGGTAGTTCTTTTGCACTTTATATTTTTTCTACACTCAAAATTTGTTTACATTAAAAAAAATNAAGTCGAATTTTCTGAATAAAATTGTTTAGTAAGGTAGTTCTTTTGCACTTTATATTTTTTCTACACTCAAAAT
This sequence comes from Rhagoletis zephyria, assembly GCF_001687245.7. Classification (NCBI taxonomy): domain Eukaryota; kingdom Metazoa; phylum Arthropoda; class Insecta; order Diptera; family Tephritidae; genus Rhagoletis; species Rhagoletis zephyria. The sequence goes on from NW_016207436.1 coordinate 321, forward strand.
TTGTTTACATTAAAAAAAATATTTACCCAAGTAAAAAATTTTCAAGTCGAGAGGCGCGGATTAGGGTTTGATTTTAGACCCATGGTTTCTTCAGAGAATTTTCTTAGAATTTAATGTAGATTACGTTTTTGCTATACTATTTTTAATTTTTTTGTTCATCCAAACAAATCAACCCGCCCTAATGTACATACTTACATGCATTCATCATGTTGCTTGCGCTGTTGTCAACAGCAAGAAAATTTATTTTTGTTATTTACCTTTTCTTACATTCTTGTGTCAACTTTTTCAAGTCGTAGATCATTTGCGCTTCACCTGCGGCTCAGCTGTCCTGCTGGCGTGTCATTGAAAGGAAGGGTATGCCGGCATCCTTACTGCTTGAGTCGCCGCCCCTTGCCCATCCATACCTTTCTACAAGAGACATAAAAGAATTACAGATGCATAAATAAAATGGATGGTATGTGTGCAGGTAAAACCAATGAAGGCGTGAAAAAGGAATTAAACGTATTAACGTTATTCATCCAGTTCCACACCCCACCCCGCCTACTTGTGCAGCAATGAATGGAAAAGGTATTGAAAGCCATTAAATTTATGGTTTAGCATTTTCGTTTACTAAATAGTAAAAGCTCTTGCCAGTACGTTGAGTGCTGTTGAAAAAGGTATTGTGTGCTAGTAGCTTTTGTTGTTTTGTTGTGCTTATTTGAAGTAATTTGCTGCGAATGTTGCTCTGTTAGAGCTAGTTTAAGTTGAAAAATTGCACACATTATTATTTGTTCTTAATAATATTGCCAGAATGTTAGACATGATGCCTACTGTGGATTCTTTAGCCCTCCTGCGAAGACATTTTTGGGCATAGATTTCAATTTCAGAAATTTCCGCCAGGAATATGGTTGGATATGCGCCCAATGGAACACTTTTTCGAAATGACTACTGTGATGACTACACTGACCAGACGGTGGAGCTTTCACAGAGCGACGCCAGAACTTTGTTGTTTAGATTTTGGCCATCAGAGCAGTGCTGCATAAGAATGGTTTTACCACCAACTAATTTCGATAATATTCCCCAAGTTTTACTACAAAGCCTTTGACAAGCCTAAAATGCTGTTGTGGCTTTCTCGGTAACCACTGTGTTATGTTAGTTTTAGTTGAGTTTTTAGGAATCTTTATTCGTAGACAATTCGTCTCTTGTTATACATACTTAGCTCTATCTGCGTCCATACCAATTTAGGCTTTAAGGTTGACCTTCTTTTTTTGGTGAATATGACGAAGATGGTACTTGTTGGATTTATTGACAATCCCTTTCGAGCACATCAATCTTGCGTTAAATTTAAGGTTACCAGTCTGGAGCAATTTCATTATATGCAAAAATTTTTTCTCCAATACAAAATTATAAAGCTTTTTCAATGATGTTCACATTTTTTCATTTTCGTGACATATTCAAATGCAGCTAAAAATGTGGTTATTGCATGTAATTACTCTGTTATTATTGGGGAACATTCCCTTAATTACATTCCTGCCTTGGACAGTTAGAATAGTCCGAGTTATGCGAGACTGCTCTTTACTCAGAAACGGCTGCATGGTTTGGATAAAATATGGCACTCTAATCTCTTATAACTCTGACTAACATTTGGAATATTTTTTAAGTTTTTAAAATTCAATTTTGGGCGTTTTAGTGCCATGTGAGTTCACTAGTTTCTGTTATTGCTCCGAAAACAGGTCAAAGGGAGTACTCTTTTATTCCTCACTT
>NW_016207437.1:0-2063 GCF_001687245.7 Rhagoletis zephyria
AAAAGCGCGAAAAAAAAAATAATTGGCACACATAGTTATTAAATGTGTACACATTTTGTATGTTTGCATGTAATCTATTTGCATATACATACAGGGTGGCTCCATTAGAGAATATTTTCCTTTTATAAACATGTAATCAACTTCGTAATTGAACAGAACTGAAAAAAGTTCTCACTCAGGCCCATATTAGTGTGTGATACTCCTATATTGATCCTGAAAACAATCTGTAGAGCTTACATCCGAAGCTCAGTAGGGGCTTTTCTTAACCCTTTATCTACCGGCCTTGTCCAATGAACCCGAGTGAGATTTGATTGTACCATATCAATGCCTGTCGCTTTTCAGCTCCGTAACTCCTGACGTAAGTCTGGTCTGACTCTGTTAATTTGACCTGCAGATTTTAACTTGCTAGCTTTCAAATGCATCTCCCTATATATGGGCGTATATGTACATTAGGGTGGTCCAAAAGTGCATGTGGAAAAAGTAAAGTCAGTATTTTAGCCCTTCTGCAGTGTTTGGAATTTACCCCTTCCTATGATGTTTTGGGTCATTTCGACCTAATGCTGGAAACAAGTCAATAACGATATTTGAATTCAGTTAATATTTTATTAATCACATGCAGACACTTTAACGGCAAGTGCTCAATGCTTACCGGTTCAAAGTTGCCCGGTTATGCTTTTAACGAATAGGCATCACCGCAGCTTATTTAAAGTTACCTAACTCTCTAGTGAATTTGTTCATGAAAATTGGGTAATTTTGACCCAATAATTTTGAAAAAGGGTTAATGCACTCACCCCCTAGAACAGTTCTATATCGAAAAATATACCCCTATTCTTTATTTCGAAGTCAAAAAATATTTAGGCAGGGCTCAAAGCGCTCAAAGTTTTCCATGTATTTTATATGGGGGGAAAAAACAACTTTTCGTAGAAATGGTATAAAATTTTTGAAAATTAATATCTTTCAATCGAAAAAGTCTGCTTATTTTCAGAAGATTCCCAATAATAACACCCAATTAATTATTTAACAATTTTTTCATAGTAACTATATTTTATTGGTCCGCCAAAACCCCCAGAAAAAGCAGAAAATGCAATGGAGGGATAAGTAAAAAGTCTTTAGTCTTTGTTTGGATCGAAACATATTGATTTTTATGAATTCTGTACCATTCCTACGAAAGGGTTTTTGACATACAAAACACATGGAAAACTTTAAGCGCTTTGAGCGACCTCTAAATATTTTTCGATTTCAAAATAAAAAATTGGAGTACCTAAATTTTTTTCGCTACAGAAAAATCCTTGGTGAGAGCATTGAAATTCTGACTTAACATATTTTCGACGACCCAAATGTACATACATACATATGTTTATGCATAAGAGTGTAATGGCTTATAAATCCGCTTTTGTTTTGACATGGCAGATATTGCTGCAACATGGACATTAGCCACATGTCAAAGTTCAGAGCTGCATAGCATTTTGTGTGTAAATATATATACATATATATATATATATATCCTTAGAAGTACAGTTTAGCCGTAAAAGGGTTGTAAAGGAAACATGATTGCCTATTTATATAATTGATACTCGTACTATATATCTGTGCGTAGTATTATCAATAACTACTTCGTTGCATTGTTAATAGATACAAAAACTAGCCTGTAAAATGTTACTAAAAAATATTGCGAGTAACAACTTTCTGTAAAAAATCAGCAAAGCATACCAACAAAAACTTGACTACGCAGAACAAACGCAGGGTATAGAGATTATTGATATATTGCGAAGTTTGCAAATTGCTATCGTAAATATTTGTGTTTTGCAAAAACAATGCACTAAAAAGCTTATGTGTATAACTAGTTAAAGATTGAAAAAAAATTTGCAAAAAAGTCTACAAAAATGCTAAGGTAATTGGCAAAATATTGTGACGCAACACACTCAGCAATGCAATGGAATGGAATTTGTGTCAGTGCTGCCAATAAATTAGGTTGCAGAATTTTTTTTTTCAAGCAGAGTTATGTACATATGCACATAGAGGTATGCCAACAATAAATTGCATGTTTCATCAAACAGTCGTAC
>NW_016207438.1:0-218 GCF_001687245.7 Rhagoletis zephyria
GGGCAGACTGAGCAAGACGGAGGTGCTGACTGATTCTATTTTATTCTTTGCAAACGGATCTGTCATCCTCGTTAGCTCTTTCTCTTTCTCTCCCTTCTGCACCTCGGACACCTCTGTAAATGTCTCTCTGTTTCTTCTCTTACTCTATCTCTTTCTGTACACGAATCTTTTCCCGATTTTTGTCCCTTACTCACTACTTCACACATACGCACTGCCCT
>NW_016207438.1:292-2063 GCF_001687245.7 Rhagoletis zephyria
CTCTCTCTCTCTCTCTCTCTCTCTCTCTCTCTCTCTCTCTCTCTCTCTCTCTCTCTCTATTTCCTTTTACTATTTATCTGCATTTTCTCCACTCCTTTCTTCTGCTGATGATGAAATTTGGTAAATGCTTTTACCACCTGTTTCAAATCAATAAAGAACATTAATTAAAACAGAATGAAGGAAATTTTACCCGATTTATTCTTTCTACATTTCCCTACTTTGGAAATTGCCGGTCCATCGGGTTCTTTGCCTGTGTTCATTCGACGGACACCAGATGGCAGCAGGGGTTCTACAAACTTTATTTCCTGGTATTCTGAACACGAGAAAAATAAAATTCATGGACGATTTTTTGACGCCACTTTCAAGATGGCGACGATGGTGGCGTTCCTAGCGGACAACATCGGAAACTACCCACTTTCAAAGATCAATTCTGTTAATTTTTTGAATGGGCGTTTCTTAGGCCTGGAATATTGCAGAGAGCTCCAAGTTGCTTAAAATAAAAGCTAAAAACTTGGCGCACAATCTACATGTAAAATAAATTAGTTTTGACAAGATTTTTATTTTTAAATCTAGTTTTAAAGTTTTCAGTACTACTTTTGCAACATCAAAACTTGTCAAAACCAATTTATTTTACATAAAAATTGTGCTCCAAGTCTTTAGCTTTCATTTAAAGCAACTTTGAGTTTTTTGCGCCATTCCAGGCCCAAGAAACGCCTGTTTAAAAAATTGACAGAATTGATCACTAAAAGTGGGTAGTTTCCGATGTTGTCCGCTAGGAACGCCACCAGCGTCGCCATCTTGAAAGTGGCGTCTAAAAATCGCCCGTGAATTTTATTTTTCTCGTGTTCAGAATACCAGGAAAATAAAGTTTGTAGAACCCCTGCTGTCATCTGGTGTCCGTCGAATGAACACAGGCAAAGAACCCAATGGACCGGCAATTTCCAAAGTAGGGAAATGTAGAAAGAATAAATCGGGTATAATTCCATTCATTGTCTTAATTAATGTACTTTATTGCTTTGAAACAGGTGGTAAAAACCAGTGGTCGCTTATCTCAAATTCATTAAAACAAAACTACAGTGTTTAACAGTTGAGTGGAGGAGTGGAAAGGGAAAATAGATGGGTCCTAGAGGAGGGGGATAAAATTACGAGGAAGCTTAAGGGGCACTCTTCTCAGTGGGTTCCTCTGTAACCGCCAAACTGCCCACTTCCTTTTTGAGGCGGTCGATGAGGTCCGCGAGGTCGTTCTCGCTACTTCGGGAGATGGGCTGAGAAGCGCTGCTGCTGAAGTTTGTGTTGTTGGTACTGCTGCTGCTGCCGGAGCCTCGAATCTTCGCGGCCATGTCAATGGCCGCTTTGATGTGCTTGAAGAGCGGGTGCAGTTTGTTGCTGCTGGGACTGGTGCAGCTGCGACTACCGGCCATCTTCTCCAGCGATGAGGCGGAAGTTGAGGGGCGAAGACGCTTGCTAGAAGAGCTTTCTTCTCCGTCAACGTCCGAGCTTTTGGATCTTTTAGAGATTTGTGAGCCTGCTCTCGTCGCCTTTTTCTTTGTCCTCTTCATCTTCGGCGACGCCGAGGGCGTCCACCGGGGGAGTAGAAGTGCGGCGAGCACCTGTTCGGAGCTCATCAGCTCGTTTGCAGTCGCCGCCGCCGGCTCTTCCTCGCTGTCCACCAGCTCGAAGTAGACCTTGGTCAGGTTGGCAGTGTAGAGCTCCCGTTCTTCCGTTTTCATGAAGTAGCCGTTCTGAAGGAGAAAAGAATTGTCAGTTGAGA
>NW_016207440.1:0-2063 GCF_001687245.7 Rhagoletis zephyria
AAATCAATTTAGAGTTTGCCAAATTGCGAAAATTAGTTTCGAAGAAAATATGAAACTTTGCACTGTTGCGCCTTTTGGTGTAAGTTTTGAGAAAAAGATATGTAAGTGCAGAAATGGATACCTCATACCAAAAAAACCTGGCTAGCTTCGAACGCGTTTTATGCTCATAATTTGCTTATAAATATATGTACGTAGAATCCTTCTATGCTATACGCGCATAGTCGAAAAAATCTTCCATACAAATTGACCCGCCCTAATGTACATAAATATGTATAGTACATACGAGTATGCATGTAAATACTGTGCAAGTGGAAAATAAGAGTGAACACACAAATAAATACGAGCATGTTGGAAAAAACAGCGTATTGAAAAAATAAACAGCGCAGAAAATCAAAAGGCAGCAAGCAAAAAATAAAAACAAAGGATGCGACTTTTGATTTATTTACATGACAACCGGGTTAATTACAACATGTTGTGGTTACACGTTTTTAATCGCACACATGCATACATGCATATGTAGTATATGAGTGTGCGTTCAACTCAGGAGCGCACGGACACTGGTCACAAAACGGGCGAGTTGCTCAACTCAACACACCTTCCCTTCCACTTGCATACTATGCTCTGAGCTTGTCTATCGGCTTACTGGTGCAGACTGACCAACAACGGTGGTAGCTTACTACTAAGTACATATGTACAGCAACATGTGTGGGGGGGGCATGCGGCATGGCTGGCTCAAAAACGGAAAAAAATAAAATAAATAAAAATACCTTACACACCAATCAATGCACATTCTCGCACACTTGCATACAAATAAGCGCATATCAATGATTGGATGTACATACATATGTATATATTTAGGTGCGTAAGTATATTTTATAGTACTATCATGAATTGACTCATTTGTGTGAGACACACCGTGGCTCTACTTTTCAGTTTATGTGCTGTAAAAAGAGTGGGTTCGAACTGTGAAGTAAAAAACAGATATATATATATATAGAAAAAGGCATAGAAAAACGAAGAGATAGATATTGCTTTGACTATGCAACAAATTTTTAGGCATTAATCGTATTGGTCGCCATGGACACATGTATGTACATATGTATGTACAATCATACATATTTCGTTAGTAACATTGCGGTGAGCAATACAGCGTTAAAAACAGTAAAAAATTAGAAAATGTATATACCTGCATTCATTCAATACACACACTGCCACTCAGTAGAATAGGTTCAGCATGATTTTCAACTTTAACTGCCCATATCTGCTACTAGAAAACCGGCAAGTAGATTTTGAAAATTGACAATGGCCGTGTAGGCAAAGCACATATTCGAGAGATCCGAGTTCGAGTCCTGGCGCAGCGCATTTTTTATTTTATTTTTTTTTATTTCGCTTTTTTCTTCTTTCATTAAATTTTGGTTTAGTTTTTAGATTTTATTGTTTTAATTGCATTTAATTTTTAGAAACTCATTTTATGTTTTCTAATGTTTCTTTCTTAATTTAATTTATAATTTTTTAATATAAACTAATTTTTAGGAAATTATTATTATTTTTTTCTTTTTTGGATTCAATTTTTAGTTTATTTTCTTTTAATTTGTTAAAAAATTATTTTGAATTATGTAACCAACTAAACAAAGTAAAAACACTNTTTTTTCTGGCTTCGTTCTGTTTCATGAGATTTGGTAATCTTTGCTTGGTCCCTGATCCTTATATTGAAAATAAAGCAGTGCAATTAACTGCGTTGTGCCGAGAGAATTGAAAAATTATCTTTTTATCATTAAAGTAAAAATTCCCCTTTTGGAACGAGTACCAGTGTTAACACAATATTATACATTTTTGTAGAAAAATAATAATTAAACCGCCCTGTAAACATACGTGAGTGCGATTTTACTGCAACATCGTGAGCACTTACAAAATTTCGCAATTATTGACCGTGTCTGCGTCCGCATAATTATAACACACCGGTGAAAAATGCCTATCAGTTCTTCGAATTCACTGAATTTTCAAAATTTTAAAATTACTTAGTTTTAATTTTTTTTTTTAGTTTAAATTTTTTATTTTTTTTT
>NW_016207441.1:0-2062 GCF_001687245.7 Rhagoletis zephyria
CTCAAGTACCTAAATGGTACTCAATAGAAATCAATACCCAGCTTCACTGCACCAAACAACGGCAAATGTAAACAGATATCCTAAAACTCAAGTACCTACATGGTACTCAAAAGAAATCGTAATATTTATGGCATTCCAATGCTGAGAATGCAAACACATAAATAACTGTTGTATCCCTGCAGTAAAATTTAGAGACAGTCTGACAAAGCGCGAACGACTTAAATCAGAACTATCTCTGAACTACTGCAAAACAGATGCAGAGCGGGACAGTTGAAACTTGCGGTGTAAATGTGCAAATACTCACAACTCGTACAATACGAAAGTAGTTCAGCGAGAAGACCTCCGACTCAAGCATCGTTGGTCGCGAGTTCAAATCGTGGTTGAGACAGTTGTGAGTTTTAATATTTAATGTTAAATTGTTGCGTGCAGCTTACAATAACTTTTTTTTTTAAATAAAGTACGTAACAAAAATGGAATCTGTAAAAGAAAAGAAAAAACGAAAAAAATATTCAAAAATCGAATCTTAAAAACGTTTTCTTATAAAAAAAACTGTCCAAAACGGAATCGGTTAAGACTAGTTGCAAAGTAAAGCACTGGGCGGCAATTACCACCGCTAATGACAACGCCGTGTAAAACTGGACAGTTGAAAGCATTGCTTGGGTATTGAGCTAGAACTAGTACTATCGGTAAAAAGTTCTCAACTAGTCAGATTTTCTGCAGCTATGTGACACAGTTATTTGTCACATATACAGAAATATGAAACCATTGTAAGAATTCGTAAACTAAAAAGAAATTTTAATTTCATTTGAGAATTTTATGTAAACAAAAAATTCCAAGAAATGCGGCTCCGGAATTTCTTGTTAGAGTTAAGATTGATATAAAATAAGCAAGTATTGTAAAAGTAGGCAGTAAGAGAAAAGACTCTAAAATAAACGGACACGCTGTCCGATATATTTTTTAAAAACACCAAATGTGTGTTTAAATAATTAATTTACATGCGCTGCTCATTTGCCAGATATACAATTTTCAAGCCAAGTCAAGTCTAAGTCTTGCATAACTGATCTTTAAGAAAATAACTTTTACCAATTTTCTCAGCGTTAATTTCGAAATTACATAAGTTTTTAAAATTTACTTAGTCTATTTAACTAATACTGTTGGTTTTTAAGTAAAAATTCAATTATAAATTTACTAATTTTTGGCTTTTCATGCAAGTTGCTAAAAATCCTAAAATATATATGTCACCAATAAAATCTCGTCGTGCTAGAAAAAAACCAAAGATGTATTTTAATTTAACGTACCGAGATATTCAAAAAAATTTACATAATTGTTGGAGGGGCGAAAAAAATTTAAATTCCGCAGGCCTGCGTAATCTATAAATCAAGGTTGCAGATGGAAAAGTTATATTTTTAATACAGGATTACTTATTTTATAACTTGGATTGCAGAGGAGAAATTGTCTATTTTTAATTACGTATTGTAACAATATTGCGAAATTTATAAATGGCAGCAGTCTACCGGATATCCGATCAGGTATCCGAATCCGGCTCTTATTTCCGGCAAAATCTAGCTCCTTATTTACAGCCCTATTCGCGTGTTGTCACAGTCGTCAATTGTCACAGTTCAATTGTCATTATCGTGTCATCAACTGTTGTCATAGGTATGCACAGTCAATAATGACAAGCGAAAACTCGTTTTATTTGCCAATTGCGGCGAAAGTTTCTCTATAGTCAGATAGTTCTTTGTTTACATTTTAATTGTTCTTTTTGACCGGCACTGCAACAGACGGGATTTCTTTTAAATAAAATACACTGCAGCAATGGATTACGAAACGCCGGAAAAGTGAGTAATTTTATAATAGGAAAATTGAATTCATTTTATTATGAATTCGTGTATTAACATGCGTGGAAAATATGAACACACCACACAAGAGCAGCTGCAGTTTTGTAAAGACCACCCGAACTGCAAACGTGTAAAAACTATCCAAAAAAAAAACTTTTGTCTCGGAGGACACTCGGAAGTCTTCTTCTCTGTATAATTTCTTCTTGCTCCACAATAATAGCCGC
>NW_016207442.1:0-2062 GCF_001687245.7 Rhagoletis zephyria
ACATAGCCCCCATACCTTAAGGTAAGACGTATTCTACGTCAATAAAAGTTAGCAATGTAACAACTGAAAATAAATAAAACAACATTATACTGCAAAACGATATTGTTTAATAATGAATGGTATTTACCTCAGATAATGTATTGGAAGAGATTACAAGAAATTAAAATTTTGTTCATAAAATATGGCAATCGTAAAGCTCAGCGCGATTAGGAATAGTCGAGGGGGAAACAATTCGAAGCAAAAATTTCTCGATTTGAATCTTTTTTCGATACCTAGTCAGTACTTGGTTCAAAAGCATCGATACCAAAAATACGCGGGTATAGAATGAAAAATATCGAGTATGTACAATTCTGAAAAATTAATGCGAATTTTTTGCTGCTTTATCACATTAAAATTTAATGGGCTAAACTTCTGATTAAAAACTTTGAAATTTTGGTGATAATTTTGAAAACTTTTAGAATTTTCCTAAATTTGGTATAAATTTAAAACTTGGATTTACATAGAATTTTCCTAAATTTGGTATAAATTTAAAACTTGGATTTACATATCGATGGCTGAGTGGGTTATCGACCTATCTCGGTAGCCAGTTCGAAACGGCCCGACCTATCTCGGCAGCCGGTTCGAAAACGCCCTATCGCAGAATTGAGTTGAAGAACGCCCTATTTCAGAGTTTTATTGAAAAACCTCCGATCTCAGAGTTCGGTTCAAAAATGCCCTATCTCAAACGAAAATATGCTGAGATAGGGCGATTTGAACTCAGAACTCGGTTGATGGGGCCTTTGTCAATCAAATTCTAAAATACGGCGTTCTTCAACCCAATTCTGAGATAGGGCGTTTTCGAACCGGCTGCCGAGACAGGTCGATCTTCCACTCAGCCATCGATATATGGTTTTTGTTATAATATTGGACATACGAGTATTTAAAAATAAAAACGACCGGTATATGCATAAGTGAGGCAATAAATGAAGTTAGTGTATTTGCATAGGTACATACGTAAATATGTAAGTATGCATATGTTTTCAAGGATTCGGTACGTCCAAGAAAGCGTTGACGTCTGCATTTAAAATTTATAGAGCACAAAATTAAGTTTGTGACACAGTTTTCGTTTCAGCTTCGAAGTTTCACTTTAATTCGATCTCCATCCAATAATACATGCTTGTGAATTTGTGAAATTCAAGCGCATTCCGAAATCTTCAATACTTTGATTTATTCGTCTTCTTTTGCTTCCCTTTCTTCTTCTCCTAAGTGCTTCGCTTTGTCTTCATTGCAACTCTCATCGAATTTCTCAATGAATTCAAAGAATAATATTGTTACTCAGTCAATGCAGCAAAGTCGAATGAGATTCGCAACGTTGTTTTTGTCCTTCGAATAAACTTCAGTTAATACAAAGTGGAAGACTGCCAACCGGAAGATAAACTTTCACAAAGTCATTCGGCAACACAGTGGCATTTCGGCTGGCAATTAGTAGGCAAAATGTGGAAGAGCAGGAAAAGGCTGTAGGTACGTTGAAATGACAAGCTTTCGAATGCTTTGAGCTGTTTGATATATGTAAATGTCGATTTTTACCAGAGATCTGCAAGAGTGATGTACTATGCGCGTACTACGCCCGTCATAATTACTTTTTGGTATACGCGTACGCATGCATACACATAAAAATTACGTGAGTACTTAATTTACATGACAGGCGCATTGCTTGCTAAATGTGCTTGTGGCTGTGNAAATTATACAAGCAAGGAAATCTTATTTTTGTTTTATTATCTTCTTTATTAAGTTTACTATATAAAACGAAAAACTCATTTTTAATTCTCTTTAAGATAAACAAACTGGCGCAATTTAGATTTGATCCCGCTCATTAAGCGATGGACATCAGTTTTTGTGACGGTATCTGCTGCTCTCTGCCAATTCCTTTTAAACTGCTGCTCATTTTTAACGTCTTTTTTCATCTTTATCAATTTTCTTTTAACAATTGCCCAATATTTTTCAAAGGTTCGCAATTGTGGACAGTTTGGTGGTTTGTGGTCCTTTTCAACAATATTTACCCCATTACTTTCATACCACTTCA
>NW_016207443.1:0-2062 GCF_001687245.7 Rhagoletis zephyria
CAAATCGGTCCAGCTCACTTAAATCTTAATATTTTTCCGAAATATTTCGCGGACGTCTTAAAATATTATAAACTAGCAAAANCCGTAGAGCATATCATATTTAATACTAGCAAATGCATGGCTTGCTTCGCTACGCCTGATAAGAACTTTTGCGTTGACCAATACAAAAATAGGTTTGAAATGCAAAAAGGGTTTGTAATGTAAACACTATTGGCTTCGGTTGAATGGTTAAATCCTGCTGTTCCACAGGAAGAAAGAGTGTTCCCGCTCAAACGGGGTAATTTATGTTCCTATCGTGTTCTTTTCAATTCGTCCCACTTCTTCTTCATATACCCATGGCCCGTTGGTGTGTCTAGGACATCTGTGGCGCCTTAAAAATTATTATTATTAAGTCATCTCAAAAGTAAATTTGTAGAGCGGTATCTAAATATCTTGATTCCCGCGCCATCTACTTTTTGGGTACGTTTTTTGCTGAAGCACTTCTTATCAAAAAATACACGTTAACCCAGGTAGTACGATAAAGACGGATTCTTTATTATCTCGACTCCAGCGCTATCTTTCGGCAGAATTTTTTGCAAAAGTATATTTTATGATGCAGAGTATCCGGCGTCGTTCGGGGTAAACAAATAAAAATATAAAACAGTTAGGAAGATTTTCGGTTTACCCTAAATTAAAGGAGATATAAACTATTTTTCTTATTTAATTTAAGGCCTAATTTTGAACAATACTTTAATTTTTTGTGCGGTGTAGAAGCTTAAATACTATTCGGACATCCCACTCGTAAGCATTCGTCATATAAGCACATGTCAAAGCGAATTCTCAGGGAATAGTGAAGACTTTTAAATTAAAATGGAAGGTCTGTGCAAATAAATAGGACTCCTTACACAAACACATCTTCTCCTTTGCCGCATCCAGTAATAATTCTTGCTGCAATTATATTGGTCATCATTTTCTTTACTAAGAATCTTGTTTCATTATTAAGGTTAGGTGGATTAGGGTACCTAAAGGAGAATGAAATGCGCTTCAATTTTTTTATTTATATTCTCTGAACGTAGACGGCATGCGTAGTGGGAGTTGCTACGACTTCTTACAAACTTTCATTCCTGTTTAGTTTACAACAGGTCATTCCGGTCAGCTGTCTTGTACTCCATCTATTGGGGGTGCCACGCCCCTGTCAAACACTCACTTTCTTTTAGTTTACTATAAACGCTACACCCTCTTGTGCGAACTCATTTGTATACATTTACCATAGATCTTCTCACCGAATTTCAAAGTCATGTGCGTTAGGGGTCCGAAGATGTGAGATTTCACGGCTATGGAATGTGCCGTGGCACCTTGTGCAAACTCACTAATATTTACATCGCTATAAGCGCCTTCTTTACTTATGTCTTCTCATTAAATTTCGAAGTCATGTGAATTATCGTTCCTAAGTTATAGCTGATTAAAATTTTACGCCTGTAAGATGTTCCACGCCCCGTTTTACAAACTTATTATATATATGGATACTTTACTTTAAACATCTATCATAGATCTGTCTTCACGCCAAATTTAAAAGTCGTGTGACTTACAGTTCCGAAGTTATTGCAGATTAAAAGTTTCACGCCTATGGGAGGTGCCTCGCCACCTTGTACAAACTTATTCATATATACCCTACTATAAGTGCCAACCATGGATACGTCTTCATACCAAATTTCAAATTCATGTGACGTAAGATTTCGAAGTTATGGCTGATTAAAAATTTCACACCCATAGGAAGTGCCACGCCTCTTTTACAAAAGTATGGGTGATTTCCAAAACGTCAAAATACAAAGCATCAGTCTCTTTTATTTCTAGACCTCAGTAGATTTTAATGCCAAATGTGCGCAACCACGGTTCGATGCTAGTTTTCTACTAGGTTGCGCAAGTTAGGCTTTTTCTTCTAGTGTGGTTTAGAAATAGAAGAAACTGGTGNTCAAAGTCATGTGACTTACGGTTTCGAAGTTATAGCTGATTAAAAATGTCACGCCTATGGCAGGTGCCTCGCCCCCTTATCAGATCCCATTTTTTTATACCCTAGGTTACG
>NW_016207444.1:0-2062 GCF_001687245.7 Rhagoletis zephyria
AAGCAGACAAAATAGGCAAATGCCTTAAAATCCTATCCCTGCTGATTACCTATAAATTATTGATTTTTTCGCTTGCTCTTGTATGTATATATTTTACTACAATATTTTGCCTTCATTAAGCGACATACACAACTTAACTGTTATTTCCTTTATTACTCATATTTGTTGTTGTGAATTTTTTTCTTGCTTCAGGCTTCTAACAACTTACATAGTTGGCTGCTGAAAGCGACATTTAAAAGTTTTCCTTTCTGTAAGTAAATTGTGTTGTTGTATGTACATACATATCTACCACTGTGCCATACATTTTCGGGGTCAAATTTGGTAATTCGTCTGCTGCGGATACATAAAAGACAATTTTCGCTATTTATAAATACATAAATTCCATTGCTTATAGGGGTGAGAAGAATGTGAGGAGGCCAACCATTTTTTGCTGGCAGATGAGCTTGGTACAAAATCGTCACGCAGTCCGGCGTAGGGAAAGAAGTATAGTTGTGCGAGAGTTTCTAATAAAAGTGTGCGTGTTGATGGTTATTTAAAAATCAGAATCGATTTTAAATTACGCCATTGCACTATAGGTAATTTTGCCCATATTTGGTGGTAAAATTTAATTAAGACCAGAAAGTAGACTATTTAAAAGAGACATGATTTTTTTATTACATGGTGATTTCCCACATTTTTGGAAAAAAGTTCTTAAATTTTGGGGTTATATTGATGATCACTTTTTAATTTGTTGTTTTATTGGAAAAGTTTGAATGCAGTTTTTCTAAATAAGTATTTGGTTTATACAATGGCATTTTTTGAAAAACATGGCTATATAATATCAACTCCAATTGAAAACCTTATAGGTTTGAATTTCTTAATTTGTCGGCTGAAAAGTTAAAACGAGCAGCCTTTGCAGCAACAATATTGTAGATAGCCTTTTGTTTCCTCTCTTTATTGAGTTTTCCCCTCCAAATCGCAAATAGTTCTCTGCATACATAAATCGCAACATTAAATTAACGAATTGAAGTCAGAACTTTTAATTTTACAGATTTTGTATAGTCTAAACAAAGCCGACGTTTTAAGGCTTTTTAAAATTTTATTTTAAAAAAACTTTATAGTTATGCCAGAGGTACCTACTTTGGAAGTTATTTATACAAAAAAAAAAAAAGACACCGATGAATTTGTACCATTATTTGGGTTGAAAATTTCTTCATTTTAGTTTTCGAATTTTCGAAAAATGACACTGAAGATGGCACAACGCCAAAAACCGGTTTGTCTGCAAACCAAACTAAATCATCTTACCACCCTGTCGGAAAAATCAACCAACACCAACACATATATTTAATACTTGCGCCGGGTATTTAATATTCGGCTCCGCCCGAACTTAGATTTTCTTAATTGTTTTCTTTCATTTAATTTTAGGGAACTTAATTTATTTATTTTCATATTTTCTATACATATATTTTTTAATATCATTTAATTTTTATAAACCTAATTTATGTATTATTTCTTATTTTATTTTTTAATTTGTTTACTTCTCATTTTAAGATTTTATTGTTTAAAAATGATTTTTTTTTTAATTTCATTTAATTTTTTGGAACTTATTAAATATTTTATTTTCATTATTTAGCTATTTTTTTTAATTTTTCGATTTTACTGTTTTAAAATGAAGCAAATTTTGCTCTAATTTCATTTATGTTTTACGTGCTTTATAAGTTTTTTTATACTATTTTTAATTTAATTTTAATTAAAATTTTTAGATCTTATTTAGAAAACATTTTTTTTATAACATTTAAATTTAGAAGCTTATTTAATCTATATATATTTTTTAAATATATTAAAATTTTCGTTTAATTTTCAGTTTTCATTGTTTTAAAAAGAAAGACATATACTTTTTTATTTCATTTATTTTTAGAAAACCTATTGCTCTAAGGCAATCAAATTAACGAGCTCCTGTTTAGCAGATATTTCATTTAGGTCTTTCGAAAGACCTAAAAGAGCTTTAAGGATAAATAGTTGCCAGAATTGCCCTGTAAGTATTGTTTAGATAGTTATTTATTGCACGATTTAATGAATTTTT
>NW_016207445.1:0-2062 GCF_001687245.7 Rhagoletis zephyria
GCTGGGTCTTCACGTGAGGACTTAACTCCAGCTACTTCATGCATTCCACGCATTCCGCTTCCAATATTATCACAGGATAATATTGAAGCATATTTTTATTCACTTGACTTCTGGTTTGAAAAATCAGGTGTCAATGCAGATCATGCTAAATTTAACATAGTCGCGGCTAGCATAACACAGCTTAAACTAATGGAACTGCGCCCTATTATCGATGCGGCACCAAGTACTGGGAAATACCAGTACATCCGCACAAAGTTAACAGAATATCTCACAGAAAGCCAGCAATGCCATCTGCACCGCGTAGTTCGCGAAATGCCATTAGGCGATCGCCGTCCAAGCGATCTTTTCAATGAGATGAAGCGCGCAGCCGGTTCCGCTTTGAGTGGGAGCATTTTACACGATTTATGGGTTAACCGCTTGCCCGCATACGCAAAAGCAGCTATTATAGCAACTAGTGTACCAATTACCAACAAATTAAAAATTACCGACTTCATTGTTGAGTCAATCCAACTACGAGAGGGACGCGTTAACGAAGTGTGCGGCATACAAAATAATTCGGATTCAGATCTAAGGGTCGAAATAGCTGCACTTACACAGTGCATCGATAAAGCGTTAGATAATGGCAAAACTCACCGACGCTCGCGTTCTAAAACACCAGCGCGCAATCGAATATCAGACAGCAGTTCTGATGAAGTGTGCTGGTACCACGCAAAGTTCGGCCAAAAAGCTACCAGATGTCGGCCACCATGCACGTTCGCTCGCTCACCATCCACAAACGTTTCACAATAGGGTTGCTCAGTCATTGGCTTTTTAGATATTGGCAAACGGTCTGAAATGCCCTCGAAATTTCGTCTGTGTATATTTGATACGTCCACAAAAATTAATTTTTTAATCGACTCAGGCGCAGACGTATCAACTATACCAAAATGTTCTAAATTGGCTAAAGCAACACCAGGATATGAAACTGTTTGCCGCGAACGGTACAGAAATTCAAGTTTTTGGTGAAGTAATCCTAAACCTTAACCTAAACTTGCGTATAGATTTTATGTGGAGTTTTGTGATTTCGGATGTTACTCAAGCGATTATTGGTGCCGATTTTTTTATCGTATTATGACCTGCTACCCGATCTTAATGGACGGTGTTTGCTCGACCGTAAAACTGCCTATAAGACGGTATGTTCAGTTGCGCAACTCAATACAACTTAAATTAACTCGACAAGTGTGTCAACCGTTAATACAGCTCTAGATTTTTCAAACTTACTCAAAGAGTTTTGCGATACCACTCGCCCGCCGCCTGTCGAAACCATTGCAAAGTCTTCGGTCGCTCACCGCATCATCACTACGGGCCAACCAGTTTTTTCCCGACCGAGACGCCTTTCTCCAGAAAAACTAGCCGCCGCGCGAGCTGAATTTGAGCTGTTGATGAAACTGGGAATTTGTCAGCCGTCCAGAAGTAATTGGGCAAGCCCACTGCACATGGTCCTGGAGGCCATGCGGCGACTACCGCGCCTTAAATGCAGTTACGGTACCCGATCGGTACCCACTGCCCTTCCTGCATGACTTTACACACATACTTGCTGGTAAAGTCATCTTTTCGAAAATAGATTTACTGAGAGCCTTCCACCAGATCCGCATCCACCCAGAGGACGTTTGTAAGACAGCCATTACAACTCCATTCGGCAAATGACCTTTGGATTTCGCAACGCTGCGCAAACGTTTCAAAGGGTCTTAAACGAGGTTTTGCATGGTATTGAAAACATTTTTATCTACTTGGATGACATCTGTGTGGCTTCAGGTTCTCAAGACGAGCATCGTAAAGATCTGGAGAAGCTCACCATAAACGTCGCAAAGTCTGTTCTTGGCGTATCAGAACTTGAATTCTTGGGGCATCTTATTAAAAAAGATGGTATTACGCCGCTTCCAAGCCGCGTGGAGGCAATAACAAAAATTAAGCTGCCTACTGTAGTTAAGGACCTGAAACGCTTCCTCGCTATGGTAAACTTTTACAGGCCATTCTTGTCACAACCGCTTCTCCATCTAACGCCGCTGTTAAAGGTGGTCCC
>NW_016207446.1:0-2062 GCF_001687245.7 Rhagoletis zephyria
ACTTCAAGCTTGCACTATGTTATACTAAAATATAATGGGATATAAAACTTGAACCCAGGCACTGCGGATGGAAGCGCGCACTGCTTACCACTACACCACAGTGGCCGCATTATACATATGTATTTGAAAATATTAATTATACATAAGTAAATATATGAAATTTGACTACTTTTATGCTATTTATTCGCTATCATGATGATGCCAAAAAAAATATATATTTGACAACATTCCAAATTGCTGTCTCACAAAAGCTAAAAAGCAAATGGCTCATTTTGCTCCGATTCAGCATTTTCCCTGAAAAAGTGTTGGGCAAACAACTATGACAACTGCTTAGTCATATATGCATAAAAACCGCAGAAATGCAAATTAATGTGACATTTGAATAGCAGTTTTCTTTTTACACTTCCGAAGTGGCGGCATTTCTTGCAGAACGATCTGATTACTTTTTCCTAATCAAAGATTTCCAGGTGATAAATGAAATGCTTATTACAGTCAGCAATTTTTGAACGTTCGATAAGCTTTTGAAAAAAAAAACATTAAAAAGAGATTTCTAATTGTTATACGTTCAAAATCCTACTAATTTCTTATTTAAATTATAATCTTAGAGCCAATTTCAGATGAAAATTTAAATTGCACTTAAGTTTAATTCTTGATTGTTATTTAAATGTCATTTAGCTTTCGTTGGGTTTCAGTTCAAATTTATTATACTATGCTAAACAAGTGGCACCACTGACTTGAAATTTTGTTGCATTTGTCAACAGACTAAAATGAGTTAAAACAAGACACCCTTTTTGTCACTTAAAAAATGTTTATTTTCCCAAACAACTGTTTCCACGCGCACGTGGTGTCATCTTCAGTTGCTGATATTCACGGGGTCGAATAGCTCATATTAAAAACGCCAATATTGGCCACTAAACGCAGATTAAATATAGATATGATTTTAGTTTGAATTTTTGAAGTTAATAAACAACCTCTACTTAAAAAGCTCATCTAAAATTGGGGCTTAAAAACGAAGAGAAACTTTTATATTACGTTCAAATTGGCCCCATTTAACTTGTTAAATGAAAAAAAGCTTTTTGGAAAACACCCCCGTCCACATTAAACATTTGGAGTTAACTTTGACGGTTGTTTGATTACCAATAAAAATTCGAAAAAAAAATTCAAAATCAAGTTTTTGTGTTTCAATTTGTTTTGTGCGATTGTCTCCTTCATAATATTAACGCATACGGATAACTTAGAGACTTCAAAATGTTTAGTTCGTATGCACTATTTATCTCTGCGTACGATGAGACCTCATGGGAAGTAACTACCTACCGCCTCGGCCTCTTTTTTGGCGGGCAGACATTCATTAAATTTTGATATGTTTTGATAATTTTTAATTTTTAATATTTTTCAGAAAATAAAGTTTTTGAAGGTTGGCGTGTCCATGATACAAAAAAGAAGGTAGTTTCATTTAATGACATTCGTTGTTGTTGCTAACCATTTGACTTTTAATAAAATTATGGCATTTCATCAAATTCATGCTACCTGATTACTGGAAGAAATATATTTTTTTAAGCAGAATTTTACCAGTACATTCAAAGATGTGGAATATGATGAACTAGAAAATTATGCCGGCTAAATTTNTTTTGAGCAAATAATACCGGGTAATTTTGCTTTTTATTTTTTTTAAGGCAAAAATAAAAGTTAAAATTTGCCTTTTATTTTTTCGAGTAGAAAATAATCGGTAATTATTGCCTTTTATTTTTTCAGGCAAAAATAAAAGTCAAAGTTCCAAATCAAGTATTCCAGAGTTTTGTATACTCGAACGTAATAGTTTTAAAGATCCTATCTGGATTCTAATAACTCCCTAATAAACAAATACCAGGGTTAGATCAAATCTTAATACGTATTACTATGTATAAGTACAATACATGAAGGGATCTTTTGATAACGGCATCAGATCTGCACCGATTATTCGATTTTCAAAACTGGGGTTACGAATTAAGGGTATGGCTTCTAAATGTACAACATGGTATGAGATTTTTGAAATGGGTTGCCACCTTTTTTAAAATTATAAAAC
>NW_016207447.1:0-2062 GCF_001687245.7 Rhagoletis zephyria
ACC
This sequence comes from Rhagoletis zephyria, assembly GCF_001687245.7. Classification (NCBI taxonomy): domain Eukaryota; kingdom Metazoa; phylum Arthropoda; class Insecta; order Diptera; family Tephritidae; genus Rhagoletis; species Rhagoletis zephyria. The sequence goes on from NW_016207447.1 coordinate 4, forward strand.
ATATTGTAGAAAAGCGCCATCGGCCAGCGGTTGCTCTTTCTTTTGCTTGTAAAGACCCGTAACATTTTGTTGAAGGTATCGACGCCGCCTTGCTACTTCTTATAGTCATGTATTATTATGGGCTTCTGCGTAACTTCATTTATTTCTTCTGTCGCATGAGCGGTTGACATCAACAAAACATTTTGCTTTGAGTCAGTTGTGTAACTTACCAGCGAAACCTCATCAGAAAAGCAGAACACTGAAGCATATGCCCCCCGTTTTTTTGCTTTGTCTTTTGATGTGAACAGTTTTGGTAATTCTCGCTTATTCGCTCTAATTGTGCCGACCAAAGTAGTATTTCGAGCACACAAATCTCTTGCTAATTTGTAATTTAATATATTCCCCGGCTTTGAAGGTATGTACTGTCGAAAGCTGCATCGATTCCTACAAGCTACTAACTGCTCGTCGATTGTAAGCTCCTTCGAAGGAATGAACGGTGAAGTCGAATTTTCATGAAATAAAGTCCATACATGACGTAATGAAGCCAACTTGTGTTGTCGTAACCGATCAGCCCGAGTCCGTGAATCGTCGAAACGTAAAAATCGGCATATTTGTTCAAATCGTTTCAACGACATCACTGCTCTATAAAATGGCATGTGACAGTTGTGAAACAAATCTTTGGCCTGCACTAAATTAGACTTTTCAGCGCCATTCATTCTTTCACTCAAGTACAAGAATTTTTTGATAAGCTCATCTTCCGGATAAGCTTCACAAAATTTTACGAATAAGTCATTTGCCAGACTTGAGCACTTCATTACTTCTTCTGGATCTATTATTATTATTAGCACTTCATTACTTCTTCTGGATCTATTATTCTGGCAAGGAGATACTTTAAATTTTGCTCCCAGTTTTCTAACGCAAACTCAAATTTTATTTTAATTATGGAGCTTTGACGACTTTCCAGCACTTGCTCTCAGGTTTTTTATTTTTTATTACCATATATTTACATATCTCATGGCATGATTTTATTTGCTCTTTAATTATTTGGGTTCCACGAGATAGTGGTATACCTTAGCCGATGGGTTTCTTCCAGCTTTTGGGACAGGTGAGTTATACGCAATCTCCAAAAGTCAACCTGTCTCATAGTCATTGGGGTTGTTTTGAGGCTTCTTAACACACTATATAAAGCCTCCACCTCACTTCCAATGACTAGCTGGTTTAAAATTTGATCCATTATTTATTATTTTTCGCCCAAACAAATTTTAACACCTTTCCGGCTTTGTTAATTTTAATTAGTAATACTTTTTTATTCTTATTAATATTTTTAAACACTGAACCGTACTTACCGCATGTTGTATGACGTCGTACTGCGTGCTTCTGTTGTTGGGGTCATCACTGTTCAGAGCTGCACGAATAACTCACTGTATTAGAGATGAACGTATAACTGACTGGTTTAGAGATGAACGTATAACTGACTCCATCATCGGTGGAGCGTTTATTTATAAGTAATTTCCTAAACCCAACAATACAACTTTTACTTAGTCTATTGGCCTTATTCATAAAAAATAAAGTAGGTTTAAAGACGTTTTCATACATTTTTCAATTTATAAACCTTTTATAAAGCTACTTTATTTTTTATGAATAAGGCCATATATTTACATGTTTGTGTATACAAGTGTATTTACAATGAATGTGTGTGTGGGTGCACATGCATGTTTTTAGTGACAACGTTTTCTTATCTCATTATTTGGATGAACGTACAACTTATTAAAACACTTGGTTGGGTTTTAATGTTATTTCATTTCTCTTGCTTGCACAAGAGCAATTATTAAAACACTTGGTTGGGTTTTAATGTTATTTCGTTTCTCTTGCTTGCACAAGAGCAGCCGTTTGTATCGGTCGAGTAATTACAACTGAATTTGCTTACTAAAATATTGCGGCGACTCCGCCTAAATACCTGACGCTTNGTTTCTCTTGCTTGCACAAGAGCAGCCGTTTGTATCGGTCGAGTAATTACAACTGAATTTGCTTACTAAAATATTGCGGCGACTCCGCCTAAATACCTGACGCTTTCTTACCA
>NW_016207448.1:0-2062 GCF_001687245.7 Rhagoletis zephyria
AAATGAACTTGAGAGTAACTGATGTGAAATGCAGTTTTTTTTCTAATAAAAGTTAATTATTTTTTCAACTATGAAAACATATCTGACAGCTATATAATTTCCAGCTTTCTGATGTACAAATCTACATCTGTTAAATAACTTGTTTGCTCTGTCCACCAGTGATTTGTGGTTCCGAGTGTTTAAAGAGTCCGGATCCAAGGAGAACCAGAAATTTTGACCGGTTCCGGCTCCCATAGAAGTGGTAACAAAAACAGGACCTATAGAAATAGCGTAACGAACGATTTTAAAAATTTGCTAGAAAAATTCAATGAAAAGCAAGGAAGCTGATGTACGTCGGCCAGATGGGGTATATGCCGGCTATATAATATAGTTCCTCGAACCGAACACAATTTGGTAGATGAACTCAGAATTCTATAATACTTTTCTAAACCGAATTTTTATCTGACATCTATTCATTTGTTTGCCCCTAATGAAATGCGCGCTTTTGGGCCGAATTTCAGTTCTATGAGAGCTGTTTTCGGTTCTGTTGAAAAGGTTCTTCAGTTCTTTGGACTTATTTTTTCGGTTTTTCTGAGAGCATTTTTCGGTTCTCTCCGAACCGTTTTTACGGTATTTTGAAATCGAGTTTCAGTTCTTCTGGAACCGCTTTTCGGGCCTCTTGGAATCGAGTTTCGGTTCTTGTAAGAACCCACTTGGTACCACTCAATATATAATCTTTTGTTCTAAGACCATCCAGATCATCAAAGAAGTAGGGAAATGCCAACAACTAGTGCCAGATAAAAACAGATAAGGTGCTGGCTGATTTCCTCCTCATAATCGTGTATGAAACCTTTGCAGTAGTCGCTCCAGAGTGCATTCAGTCCTTTGTTACATGCGGTTTGGTCAGCCAAGAGATTGAGATCCTAATATGAAGTCTCTTGCTACTAAAGTTCAATATGAGCCTTGGGCACTTAGGTATAAAAGATAGAGTTAGAAAATTTGTCAATCCACCCACTTTATGAACATTTATGAAAATAGATTTCTGCGTAAAATTATGCCTTACTTAAAGGCTAACGAAATACTTACTTAAAGGCTAACGAAATACTTACCAATTTCATACCGATCGATCGTCTAAATAAACAGTTTGAGTAAATTGATCTATTTATAAAAAAAGTCAACCTTTTTAATTTCCTTAATTTGACTCATTCAGGGTAAAATTTATTTACAGAATATAAGTACTAACCAATCGGCTTACAGAGAGAAAAGAAAAAAGTAAATACAATGGCAAGATAAGTTAGGTTTAGTTCGATGCTAAACAGTGGTATACGTAGACCAAATGCATTGGTCCTTTGTAATACGAATACGCGAAAAACGCTGCGCATCAAGAGCGAAGTTGCGCAGACTGCATAGAAGAACCTCAGTGATTTAAGCGGGCTGGTTAGAAATTGCGATCTCCGTATTTGGACCACAGCTGCGACAGAAATGATTGCATGTCTTGATTTTCGCAGAGCGTTTGCTTAGCTGACTTGAGGCCCATCTGTCCAAGAGTAATCCAAATGCAGTCTAAAGTTAGATACCCCTACTCTCTCTTTTCTCGTTGAACCGACTCGATGGTGCCTTGACAGGCCAGAGGATCTGCCACAAAGCTTTCCGAAATATCTGCAATTTCGGTCAACGATGAGCGCTACAGAGGCATGGTGAAAGAAATGTGTAAGCGCCAAATATTTTTTTTATTTATTCATTAGACGAAATGCAAAACTTCGTCTTTTCGACGAACTTCATCTTTAAGATGAATTAAAAAATCGTCCTTTGGACGAAATGTCAGAGAAAATTGCATTGATAAATATTACAAATATATTTTTGATAAATGTTAGAAAAAGATAGATACATATGTACATTCATTTGATATTATTTAAAGACATTTTTTTCGTATTATAAGAGTATTCCATATATGTACATATTTTTACGATGAAATTTATGTGAAATTATCCCTTAGATGATATTTGATTTTACGTTTATACAAAAATGAAATGAATTGAAAATTTTCTACATTCTAATATTCTTATTTAACCAGTTGTGCTCC
>NW_016207449.1:0-2062 GCF_001687245.7 Rhagoletis zephyria
GATCGCTTCGCCAGCCAGCAATTGAGGAATATGGGTATAAATAGATTTCTTAAAGGCGACCATAGTATCTGCGAAGGATATAACGAAAATGAAACTTGAAATACATATATTCATCTAAACAAAATTTGCGAAAATTACATATGTGCGTGTAAAAACCCTATCAATAATTAAAAATCACAATACGCAAAAAAAANCGTGACAAGAATGAATCCTTCGATCTTCTTAATGATCGCTCTACCTAGGATAAACAAACTAGTCCGATGAGAGACGTGAAATTCTAGGGGAAATTTCAAGTTTTGAATGACGCAAAAAAAAACGCCGAGATACGTAAACTTAGTTTTGGGCCATAGATTATGGATCTGTATACTGGGTTTCCAGATCAGGTTATATTCCAAGAAAAGCCAAGGAAGAGTGACGACACCTATGCACGCAACGAAGCTCTTCAAGCGACTGGTGTCCATTCCTGAAAGCTCATCGGCAGTGTGAAAAACTTCGACTCAAGGGGCCGTATGCATAAAAACTAAGCAATTACTTTTCCTCAGATTTTCATACCTTTCACTTAAATTTATTTGAAAAAATTGAGTGAAAGGTCTGAAATTTTTAGAGAAAGCATTTGCTTAGGTTTTATGCATAAGGCCCAAGGTGTTTAAACCTTAGGCTCGTAAAGGCAGGTCACCAGAGCAGCCTACCTATAAAAAAACTACCAGTTAGCAATCCCACAAATAGCGAGAAATTTAGTTTACTTAGTCTCAAGAGCTCCCCAGACCGCCTCTGGTCTACACGTGGGCGGAAAAGATTTTCCCACCTTGCATTCCAAAGTTTACGCCCAGAGCTGGCCAAAATGCCAATCTATTCAGAGGCAGACCACACAAGGTCAGGGAAGCACGCAGACTTACTCTATCCGGAAGTACTTCCCCAAGGGTTCCATGCCTTGACAACTCAACGGACATGAATTTTCCAGCGATTTCGTTGGAACCTTGAACCTAAATATACTAAATAGCGAAGTAACCTGATGCGTTTGATAAGGAAGTCAAACAATTCTTCGTTTTGCTCGAACGCACCGTCAAGCAGCCAAGAGCCTTGGAAGCTGCTTGGCTGTCGGAATAAATATTCACCTCCTTTAAAGGTACGGAGAAACCAATCTGAAGCCTCTTTTATTGCGGCCTCCTCTGTCTGGAAGACATTGCAGTGATCCGGTAGCCTAAATTTCAGGTTGCTGGAGAAATATTCTCAAAAGAAACTACTACCTATATTCCCATTTAGCTTCGATCCATCTGCAAATATGTTTACAGGACCCCCGATTCCAGATACTGCATTTTTCCCAGTTCTCTCTCGCTCGAATGTGTGTAGTAAAATCTGCTGCTTGACGATGAAGACCTTGTCAAGTGGGTTCTATTAGACTTGTACCCCATATAATAAAAAAGACTTAATTATAGTTTCTTAAAGCTTACTGTCAAGCATAATTAAGTACTTCACCCTGTCAGCGAGCTTTAGAGGAAGACGGCCCATTGAAGGAAGACGGCAACTCAACGTTTTAACCCTCCTGGTAAAAATAACCAGCTCCGTTTTACTGGGATTTTCAGCCAGCCCACAACTAGAAGCCTAATTCTCAACTAAGTTCTAATAAGCCAGCATACGTTCAAATAGCGTTTCCAGAAACTTTCCATTTGTTATCAATACTACATCATCAGCATAGGCATCCACTTATTTCCAGAGCCTCCAAAAGATCTTTGACGACAATGACCTAAAGCAGCGATGAAAGAACTCCCCTTGTGGGGCACTTCTACTCACACATATCCGGAGTAAAGCGCTGCCTCACTCTGCCGCGACAGTTCTGTTGCAAAGCAAGCGGTAAATAAATCTGACAAGCTCAGTTCCAATCTCTTAGTTATTTAGAGAGTTAACTATAGCGTCAGGCAAAATCATTATATAAATAGGCAATCATGTTTCCTTTACACCCCTTTTACGGCTAAACTATACTTCTAAGGTATAAACAATTATATATCATTAGAAAGGTATTTTGATGCTGATGTGCAGGCAATTTTTCAAATTTCAAATTAGT
>NW_016207450.1:0-1481 GCF_001687245.7 Rhagoletis zephyria
AAAGGTGAAGGGGAATACGTAGATGAAGAAAATGATAAACATAAAAGTATAAACAAAGATAAATATAAAAAAAGATGAGGATGAGGATAACGATAAAAGTAAACATGACGATAGGGGAAGAAATATTAAAATAAAGGTAATTATAGAGAAAAGGATATAGATGGAGGCACAGAGGCTCAATCTGTGAACTATTTAGAGATTTTAGAGATTTTCGGGATTCTCGCGAATTATCGATATTTTTATCGCGTTTTTTATCGAAATTATTATTGATATTGTTATCGATTTTTCTACCGATGTTTTCGGAACTTATCGATATTTTTATCGATTTTGTTGTCGATTTTGTAATCAATATTTTTAACGATTTTGTTATTGATATTGTTATTGGTTTTGTTATCGATATTGTTGTAGATTTTGTTATTGATACTTTTATCGAATTTTTTATCGGTATTTATATCGATTTTGTTATCGGTATTGTTATCGATTATTTATCGATTTTGCTATCGAAATTTTTATCAAATTTGTCATCGATTTTGTTATCGACATTTTTATCGGTTTTGTTATCGATATTTTGTTGGATGTTACTATCGATTGTGTTATCGATAGGGTATAAAGATAAAAATGAAGATAACTGAGAACAGAAAACATAAATGTAATTAGAACGAACAGGGGTAGAGGTAGGGATGTAGATAGAAAAAAGACAAAAAATATAACATTACGCAAAAGCAGATGCACGTACGTATGTATGTATATATGTATGTATAATGGTTATGAGGCAAAGTATATACATAAGTAACGTAAGTTTTACTTCTCCAGTGTGGCCCAGGCGCAGTAACAGAAGCCAAATAAACAATTTTTAGAACTTTCGTATGTCTGGTTGTCTTTATGTTTGAACGCGCATCACACGAAAACTAATACATGTATTAATAGAGGTCTTACTTAAAATAGAGAAAAAAAGCATTCGAAGGTTGCCACCTATTTGAAAATTGCAGTTTAAGTAAATTGATAAATCAAAGTAAATATTGGAATATGGCAGTCAAAAGAAAGAGATCTAAAATGGATTAAAGCCGAAAATAGTTTTTTGAAGGTTGCCACCTGTTTGAAAATTTTAATTCTATTTAATTGGTGAGAAAAATTGAACATTGCAATATGGGTATGAAACAGTAGAGGAATAGAACAATATAATGCAGAAACTATTGTTGAGGAGGGTTACCACCCGTTTGAAAATTTGTATTCAATTAAATTGGTAAAATAATTAAGATAACACAATACGGGTATAAAACAGCACAACAATTCTTTTGAGACGCAGTGAATCACGCCGACTATTTCATTTTATCAGATAGGTGCATCAGAACCAAGAATGATAGAATACAAGATTGCGCCGATCAGAGAGGATTTTTGAGAATAACTTTTGTGTGACGTCACACTGGTGCAATTGCGAGAGAGAAATGCCAAAACGTGAGCAAGAATGGAAGAAGAAGAAA
>NW_016207450.1:1618-2062 GCF_001687245.7 Rhagoletis zephyria
TTTAAAATTCTTCAGTGTGAACAGCAAAAACTCTCCTTCGCTCTGCCTTGCCTCGCTCGGCTCCGCTCGGTTTTCTGTGTGAGTAACTTTACAGTTAATCACATCAGTTTGAGAGGATTTTTTTCAACTTCTTCGTTTCCATGTAGCCAATACCATTCGACAGTCATTTGTCATCGCATTGAGTAATTGTGATAGTGAAACACTAAATCTGACAATGGTCTCAACTCGCCCAATAAGTCTGTTAAGCAGTCAAACAACTTGACCTAAGAAGGATAATACGAATAATAATCTCGGAAATGATGGACAAATGAAAAGCAACGGCTTTTGTTTAAGCAAGTCAAGTGCTATATATCACCTGCTGCATCGCATTAAAAAAGTAAAAAAAAAATCCTACACATACATTTGTATCTATGTACATAAGCAGGTAAAAACGAATTGGCCAAC
>NW_016207451.1:0-2062 GCF_001687245.7 Rhagoletis zephyria
CTAATGCATGAAAATCCTAACCTCAAAAAAATCACCCGTTAGCTATAAGCACAAATTGTTCAAACTAATCGCAGAAGAAAGTATTAAAAATTAATTACAAAAACTAAACTCGAAAAACGCTGATGAAGTTACAGATTCCCNAAGGAAAACCTGACACATCTGGTTTGGCTTGTACGCGCTGTTTAAACAACGATCTCGCCATTATGTTAGATTCTAATTGTTTCGTAAAAAGACTTGACATCAGCATTCGCATCCGCATCCGCGGATGTTAGCTGTTAGATATTCGCATCCGCATTCGCATCCGCGGATGTCTAAATTTCCACATTCGCAACATCCCTGATTCATACAGCAAGCTCTTTCAGAAGCTTTTGGGAGCTGAAAGCAAAGAAGTTTTTGATTTTGAATTTTCTATTTAATTTGTAAGCTTCATGGCGCTGCTGATATCGAAACATCCAATAAAAACGAATTTTTTAACTAATCGTTTAAATAAAATTGAGCAAATATTTTTTCCGCTTTTCATAGGTGGTAAGTTTTGTGGTAGCTTTGCAGAAAAGCTCCGCTTTGCCTTGTTCAGTGGGAACACCTACCGGTTCGCCTCGCTCCGCCTTTCTTCGCTCGATACCGTCCGTCTTTCTGTGTGAACACACCAGTTCGCCATCAAAAGCAAGTAAAGTATGTGTTAGGCTCACGAAAATTATGTTAAACCTTCGTGGGCAAAAGCGAGCCCCCTCAGGCGAGTGCTATTCGATACCCTTAAATCTATTACACTTTATGGCTCACAAATATGGAGTGGTACCCTAAGAGTTGGCTTCGCATTCAGTGGAGTATCTGAAAACGCTACATTGGTACTGCCAGAATTAATCATGCTAGAGCTTCTGATGAAAGAACCAGCCATGCGGTAATTTAAAACTTCCAGTTAGGGCAACATTACCGCTAAGGACATGGTGAATGCGAATGAATTAATGGACGAATCTTTTGGAGGCAAGGGGAGGCAAATTGCGAAGTTTTTTGACCTTTTCCTAAACCGATGAACAGTTGTAGAGCCAAAACGGAAGAAGAAGAAGGTTGACGCTGTAACCGCCTTAACGATACTGTGCCAACAGAAATGAATTGAAAATACCAAGTGAAGCCAAGTCCTGCTCCAGAATCCATTATATTTTAGTACGAAACTCATCGTTCCATCTGCGTAATTCGCCCCCGCCAAGTCGCTAGGGCCACTTAAGCATCCGCAGAATATTTCTCTCGAACAATTTTACTGCCCGTGCTGAAAATACAGGGTGTCCTTGACGAACCCTGATTCGGTAACACGACTAAAACAAAGAGTATTCTCGACTTGGTAAATCATATTTTACGTTTTCCAATAAAAATATTTTCACTCATTTCAGAAGTTCAGGACGGGTTGAGGTTCGAATGTCATTTAGAGGTTGAAAAAAGCACTTCTGATAAAAAATTTCCAATCAAAAATTAAGCATTTTTATTCTCAGAATCAGAATATGTTGTAAAACATGTAGATACATATGTATGTCTAATTTAAAAAAAATTTACGTCCGGTCGAAACAGCAACGCGATAATACCATTAAGAGATAGTGCATCTCCGATTTGGTAGGTAAAATTTTTGCATTTTTCAATAAAAAACATTTCCGTCCATTTTAGAGGAGATGAAAAATAGTTAACAAACTATATATCAAAAATGACGTTTGACCCTCCCAATTTCTAAAAGTAAAATCAGTCTCTCTCTTCTCTAAAATCAGCACCTCTTGTAATTTTTTCTGAACGAAATTAGTTTTTCATTTACGAAATTTTGTGTTTTCTTCATATTTAAGAAACTACTTCACAAAACCCAAAAATAGAAAATTAGTTATGTACAACATTTTTTGCTACAACGAAAAAAAGACTTCGACGAAAACCGTTACAATTTTCTGCTTTTTCCTTTGAAAATCGGGAGGACCGAATTTCATTTTTCGTAGATAGTTCTTTCGCCATTTTTGCTTATAATTGTAGAATTTGAATTGGCTATACGCTTTCTTCGAAAATTTTGCTCCGAACAAATTACCCCGCCCTA
>NW_016207452.1:0-2062 GCF_001687245.7 Rhagoletis zephyria
CCAAAATCGTGATTTTGCACATTCGTCATCCGTTTTCTGAGGCGACGTACTGTTGACAACAGTCGTTGCTTGAGCTAATCTGCTCAATTTGGTGAATACTTATACTGTTGCTGAACTCTGGCCCATTAGCATCAACGGTGATTTCACAGAAACTATTTTGTACAGAATTTCATAAAAGAGCACTTAAGTTGATACGAGCATACATATATGTATATTCATATCGTCGATGTTTCAAAAGTTCTGAAGAATCGCGAAAAGTCCCAAAGACACCCAAAAATTCTTTTTGAATCAAGAAGAATTCCGAAAATTCCTTAAAAACTACAGACCACTCTAAAAAAATATCGAAAAATTTAACTCGAAAAATACCGAAATTAAGTGGAAAATCATAAAAGATTTAAAAAAGTTCCACAATAAAAAAAAACGTAGAAACTCCAAAAACTCTTGAGCAATACCCAAACGAAATACTGAAAAATTTCGAAAACACAAACAAAAGTCTTGGAGCATTTTTTTTTATTGCACTAGGGAAAACTTCATGGGCTTTGAGGCAGTTCTAAATATATTTTTTTTTTATTTTTACAAAAAAAAATAAGGGTGTTATATTTTTTCATTCAGAAAAATCCCAGGTGGTGCGGGCTTAACATGAGCGAGCTTTTTTTTCTGAGCACTGCAATGTACATACATAAATAAATCCAGAAAATGCCTTTCACTTGCTTTGCCGAAAATCTTGAATTTTATTTTACTCTGAAAATATGTATGTATATCTCAAGTCTACATAGTTATGTATTTACATACATATGCTTGTGCAAAATTTTCGCTCAATTTTCCCACACATGTGCTCTGAAGCAAATACATTNGCGCGAACCAGCCAAGCAGCTAAATAAATAAGCAAGCTTTTGAAGAAAAGCATAAAAGCAAAAGGAAAGAGGGTAAATTTAATACTCAGACGAGTAGAGTGTGGGGAGGCAGTAAGTAAGTAGCGTATAAAAAATAAGAATTCAAAGGGTTATGTTGCGAATTTGTGCGACATCCTAAATAAACTACTCGATAGACAAATTGTCGATGCAGGCAAGCAAGCAATGGCGAGTTGAAAAAAAGTGCTCGTAGCAGGGAATGAAGTTTTGTTTTATAGAAGTAAATGCTGCTCAAGCAGTTGAGCATGACAGCGAAAAATGTTAAATGTCCTTAAGAATAATGTATTTAGGGTGGACACTTTACGCACGCAAAAATACCTACACATACTTGGGACACCGCATCCAAGATCGTGATGTCTTCACCGAAATTTGCTATATAATTTACAGCAACTACTCGAACCCTAAATGCAAAACCGTCGTGCAGGTCGTGCAAAGTTGATGAAATGGAAGTGATAACACTGGGAGAAGTTATTCCAGCAGCCAATATGCTTGGCAAACGTGACAAGCGGTTAATCTGGCGAAACTTGCAAAGCCAACTACTTTACATGGATCCCGTTGGTCAATATGTGACGTGGAGACTTTGGGGAATATCCTGCAGAGTTACACTCAATCGTCATCCTCGCTTTACAGGAAACGACACCGAGTTATTACAACCGCCCGTTCGGTTTTCGCTAGAAGGTATGTAAGATAGGTGCTATAAAATAAAAATACCGCGCCGCAATCCGGTTAGACAACAAAAGCGCTTTTAAAATCGCGTACTGGGAACAAATTCTTAAAGCACTCAAGAAGCTAATCATTCCATCGTTCAGCGGATATATTTTTCACTATGCAGAGTAATGGCGGAAACCGATCTTGACATGACGTTGGCAAAATTCCTAGTCTGAAAAATTTCATCAACACCAATATTGGAGCGGATATATGTTCATATATATACGAATACTGGGTTGAGCCAAGTAAATAGCTGCAACTTCACTTAATGCAGGTGGATCGACATGATTTTAAACCTATTGTTCACACCATCTGCGGCGCATAATTTTACTGTAGTACCATTAACAAAATGGTACAGGAGTTCAGAAGATTAAGACCCGTTAAAGTTTCATCTTTGACGCTGTTTGAGTTTAGGATGCGTTTTACTCCTAAAAAATATATAT
>NW_016207453.1:0-2062 GCF_001687245.7 Rhagoletis zephyria
ACGTGGTGGGTGGTGAGTGGTGAGTGGTGGGCAAGACGTCAATTGTGTGTTAAAAATTTAAGTGACTAATTTGTATGCAACTCACATCGTTGCAATACTGCCGCCGCCATAGTTTGCTTGCGCCAAGACTTTAGGCCAATATTTCAAGTACCTATTATAAATTTTACTAGTAAATCAACATCGTGTTAAAACACCAAAATTGAATTAATCTTTGTAAAATGATGTTGAATTTCATTTTATCAATTTTTTAATTTCGGTGTACCACTAAACAGTTTTAATTTGGCACATCTATAGGCCATAAATAGATGGATACTACTTTTCGAATAGGTGGCAACCCTAATAAAAAATATTTTCAAACTTAGGTTTTCTTAAAACTCGTTCGTTTGGCACTCACTGGCAACCATCTTGAAAACTATTTTCCAATAAAAATCTTCTTAGATCACAGATACAGATGAATGAGCTGAATTTGATTTTTTAGACACGTGACAACACTCCTAAATATAGTTCACAACTAAAGCCTTTTTAAACCCATTTAAACACATTTTAGTTACTATTTTTCTTTTTAATTCAAATTGAATTAGATTTTTAAACATGGAATCTCTTCTACACAAGGAGTACTTTAAAAAGAATTTACTAATTTTTATTTTCTTCTCCTTTACTGGCGCTATAACCGCCTAGGCCATTTTGGCCGAGTTCAACAAAGTCTCATCCGAAGCCATTTTAAAACTCGTTTTGGGAGCAAGTCGAAAAACACAATTTCGAGAAAATCTCATTTATTTACATACATATATAGTATGTAAATATGTTTCGCACATCCCTTCGAAAAAATGCTACATTAAGTTAGTAAAATGAGGTCTTATAAGGATGGTGGTGTAAACATTTCTACTCTGTCTCAAGTTTGAAAGAAATCCATAAATTAAAATGGGAGTCAAAATAAACATAACATTACCCCATCTTAGAACGGGATAACCCTCAGCTTGTGCAATAAACGTCTGAATCCGTACGAAGAGGAATTTCGATTTAAATAATAACACCAACGATGATAGGGTAGAACTTTATTTTCCGCAACAAAATATGACGACGCACTTCAAACGCCAGGCAACACATGCCATAAATATGGGAAGGCACCAGTGAAGTAGCCGATACATATCTGATTGTAAGACACAAATGACAAATTGCTTTGATTGATGAGTAAATTTGATGTCAGGTTGTTGTTAATAATAAGGGTCTTCACAGCTGCTAGTTGGTACTCGGTAATTTTATGAACCGTGAACGTCCTTTTCAGCTTCCTTTTTTTAGTATAGTAATTATGTTTATCGACAGCTGATTCGTAGCTTTTTTCCTATTAAAAAAAAGTAAATTGTAACAGAAAATTGAAGGAATTTTATTCACTCATATGCCTTATGCGTTTCGGCAGCGAGCGGATTTAGAATTGGCTAACTATCGAACAGCTGATTGCAGTTTACCAATTAACAGAAAAATTATCAAGCTTTCACCACGATAATTCGGTAACCGGTGAACCGATAATAAAATAATCTTACACAAAAAAAGTACATGGGGAAAATTACCGAACACCGAGTTACCGAGTACCAAGCTCGGTGTGAAGACCCTGAATGAAACCTTTTGAAAATGCAGGTGCGTGTATACGTATGTATATACATACATATGACATATTTGCTAAGAAATGAACATTTGTATAGAAATAAACCCATACATTGGCGGTCAAGCCATAACCTACCGCCACTATTCTTTTATGAAGTATAGCAAAAATTTTATAAATAAAATATTCAACAAAATTAAGAAAAATTTCACAAGTTTTCTTCGAAATTTAGCACAATTTTTGTGAAGATTTTGTATATTGTTTTTTTAATTTTGTAAAAAGTTTGAAACTTTGATTTATATAGTACATTTCAAAATTAGAAACATTTTTGTGAAAACTAAATATTTTTTTTTTGTTTTATACAAAATTTGAAATTTTAATTTATATAGTTTGTGTTATAGTACATATGAGCTATATTTAAATACAAAATTGAATTTTCTTCATTTATTTACAAAATTCCAA
>NW_016207454.1:0-2062 GCF_001687245.7 Rhagoletis zephyria
TCAAATGCATTAAGAAACAATTTCATATTTGTTACAAAGGCTTATGTATGTATACTAGGGTTATTTTTTGTGACTATTGTTTTTTGTTCACTCCTACTTCAAAATTTTATGAAAAACACCTAACAAAAAGCTCTCTGAAAATTTGAACCCTTAATATTAACATTAGGTAANGTAGGAAATTGAAAGTCCTACAAGTTTGCCATTTATATTTTTTCTGTAGCTCTTGTTATTTTCGAGATAGGGGCAAAAAAACGAGAATTTCATTTAAAAATTGGGTTTAGTGACCCGTGCTGCCTCGGTGATGGGAGTTAAGATTAAACCGTTATGTACACTTTTGTACAGCATTCAATTTGGAAGAAAACCCATCATTGACCGAGATTATACCATAAAATTCCTCTGAGCTGTAGATTTTTTAAGAAAAAAACTCTAAAGTTTACGTGTATTTTATATGGGAAAGTACTTAATGTTAATATTAACGGCTCAAATTTACAGGGACCTCTTTCTTAGGTGTTTTCCACAAAATTTTGAGGTAAGAGAGAAAAAACAACAATAGCCGCAAAAAAATCGCCCTAATGTATACATATATGTATGTATGTAAATTGCAAAAACACTAATTTAAAAAAATTAAAAAAATAATTCGCCCTCACAGTTTTGCTAAGTGGGCCCAACTTTCCTCGAATTTGTAGTGTTTGACAAGATGTTATGACACGAATGTAGGGACCTCCAACAGAAATGGTTTTATGAGAAATTTTTTCAGGACAAAAATACACTCGGAGGTTTGCAATTGCCAACCTAGGAGTCGACCGCTTTAAGAAAATACTTTTTCCTAGATATGTATTGCTAGACCCAGGATTGGAACCCATGTCCCACCGGAGTTGTATTACACACTTCTAATCACTCTGCTACAGCAGCTGCCTAAGACTAACTAATTGGCCAGATAATTACGAAGGTTCTTGGATATCTTGTGGGTACTCCTTCGTAAATTTAAACAGTTGAGTAAATTGTTGGGATTGTCGCGCGTTCACCATATGGTTGTTCCCACAATTAAAAGTGTGTGTTAATATATTTACCCGTCTAATAAATATGCTTTTAACTAAAAGGACTTTCAAATCGCTTTTACGTATGCGTAAAAAAATATATGTATGTTAAACTTTTGTAAACCTCTAAGCTCTAATTTCGTTTCATTTTACAGAGCCTTCAATATGAATGCGTGCAAACTCGTAAAATTAAGGGAACTATTCAAAAATCGTAAAACATATAAAAATAATTTTTTACTTTTAGAATTTTTGTTACCATAAAAATGTCTGTTTTCTGCATACTTAAGGTATGAGTGAAGTTTGGTGGGTATTATTTTCCATTGCGCCTAACCGCAAAAGCCCAATAAATGCCATAAAAGCCAAGTAAAACATATTTTTCATGCTCTCCAGCGTCACCTAAATTAATAAGGTGGTCTGGCACATTTAATTAAACGAAATTTTTTCCTTTATTGAAAACGTCGACGGATGTATAAGAAAAATGTGTAGAAGTTTCTTTCGGTTTGCTACTGTAATGGCGTATCAGTAGGAGACTGCATGGAAATGCCGATAACAATAAGCCTTCCGCCACTCATTGGATTCTGTCATAAATTTTGTGATGATAACAAAATGATTACTGATTTCTTATATCGTAACCGCACCGATGTATATTTATGTGTGAGCGTAGAAAAAATAATACATCTCAAAACATTTTGCTAATTTAAGCGTTAGCACAAAACGAAATGGAAAGTATACTGAATATAAGCATGTACATATGTTTGCACTGACTAAATTGTATATTGATTTTGCCGGTATGTGCATTTATTTGCTCCAGTATTTATAGATTTTTTTGATTTATTTTATTGCTTTTATTTTACACAGGTGGTTCATAAATTGTAATTTAGATATTTTATACTATCGTTAGACGATTCCCAGCAGATAATTTCAGGAGTTGAAAGTCCTTCCGAAAGACCTGCCTGAGGGTCAAGAGGCCTTCCAATCTACATTCCTTTCTCCTTTCTTTTTTGTATGGAGTGGCACAAATTGAA
>NW_016207455.1:0-2062 GCF_001687245.7 Rhagoletis zephyria
GGAGCTTTTTCGAAGATCCTGCATGTTGTTATTAGTAGGTAAAGCGAAGACGAAGAAAGTGCGGTGAGGTGGTGATGGATTAGTTGCTGCAGCTGACGACCAGCGGTGATGTACATATTTATGTAACAAGTATGTGAATGTTTGCATACGTACATACATATGTGACTAGGAAGTAACAGTTGTGCTGTTGCTATGAAAACAATTTACCTACCTTTCAAATGCGAGCGACGGAACCAATACAACTGGGTCGGATGTTTCTCCCGTTATGAGTTGCCCTTCATGAGTTCTCTATTAACCAGTTGAGGGCTCTGGTGCCTCAACATCCACCCAGCCCCATGGAAATTTGGTTTCCCAGAGAAATGTTGGAATTGAACTCTTTTGGTAGCTTAGCGACTCTAGTTATCGCCCTTTTATGTATGCCCGTCGCTGTTTTTTCGAGAACAACGCGTACCTTTCCGTCTGTGCCTGTGATAGCTTCTACGATGCGGCCCACTGGCCATTTTAATGGGGGAGTATTGTCTTCTTGCAATAGTGCCAAATGATTTGACTTTAAATTTGGTGATTGTGTTTTCCATTTTTTCCGCTGTTCCAATTCTCACAAATATTCTTTGCTCCAGCGTCCCCAAAATTGTTGTTGTATCCACTGGGATAATTGATAGTGCTTTAGCACTCCCGGTTTTGACGATGAAATTGAGGGTTCTGGTATGCTGGTGAGTGAGCGACCGATAAGAAGATGGGCTGGTGTTACAGGACGCATATCGTCTGGGGAACTTGTTATGGGCGTTGGTGGTAGGCTATTTGTAATCGCTTCTGCCTGGCAACAAATGTACGCAACTCATCTTGCGTTAGAATATGAGCCCCGATGGCTCGGCGCAGATAATGTTTGGGTTGCTTCACTGCGCTCTCCCACAGGCCACCGAAGTGAGGAGAGCGGGGTGGTATACACTTCCACTCGATGCCTTCTGCACAGCAAGCCTGTTGCACTTCATCGTTATGCTGTTGTGACATGAATTGTTGAAGAAGCTCTCGAAGCTCGCGATTGGCGCCCACATAATTCGTTGCGTTATCCGAGTAGATAACCCGACACCTTCCACGACGAGCGATAAAACGCTTCAAAGCGGCAATAAATGCTGCTGATGTGAGATCGGGCACCAACTCGAGATGGACGGCCTTGGAGCTGAAGCAAATGAACACCGCAAGATATACCTTAATAGGTGATTTTCCTCGAATTTGTTGCGTCATTAGCAGAGGACCACAATAATCCACACCGGTTACTTCGAACGGAGAAGGTTGAGTTACTCTATCCTTTGGCAGGGAGACCATTACCTGTTCTGCCAACACAGGGCGAAAACGATAACATGTTAAGCATTTATGTATTACCTGCCGGATGGTGTTTCGTGCGTTAACAATCCAAAATCTTTCTCGTACAATGCTGTGTAATGCCTGATTTCCAGCATGAAGGTGCTGTCGATGAAGGTGGAGTATGGTTGTTGAAACGAAGGGATGCGTTTTTGGAAGCAAGATAGGATGTTTTCCTCGAATGGAAGGGTTGAGTTGACGAGGCGGCCACCGACTCTAATGAGACCGTCATGAAGGAAAGGTGACAATTGTGCCAACGATGACTTGCGCGATAATATGTTACTGGCTTCAAGTTGCTTTCGTTCGTCGGGAAATGTTTGGCTTTGAATAATGCGACAAATGGTGTATAGTGCGTTGTTCATTTCTGCTACGTTGATATTGTCGTGACGCTTACTTTTACCGCGACTTGCATCGATGAATCGTTGTACATAGCAAAATATTCGAAGAGCTTTGTTGTAATTGTTGACAAATTTAAGATCGGTGATGATGTCTGTATTAGGCGTTACTACTAACGCCGTTGGCTGCTTGCGTTGTTCTGGCAATTCATTTGGGCTAACTGCAACTTGTGGCCATTGCTGATTTGGAAGTCCAATGAAATTTGGACAATGGAACCACAACTTATATGCAGGCTCCGTACGCCTTGGTGCTTGCATCTGCAAATGCGTGAAGAATGTATTCAGTTCCAAATTGTACTAACCTGGTC
>NW_016207456.1:0-2062 GCF_001687245.7 Rhagoletis zephyria
TTTTTTGCATCCCAGTAATTGGCAGTCGGAGTTGCCTTTCATGTCAGGTAAGTTTGGGTGTTGGGCCGCGGGGGCCAATTATCAGCTCTTGGTTGCCCACACAATCTGCTCCGTGTGTCAGAACAGAGTATTCCGGAATGTGGCATCAGACAAATGCAAGTCATGCCTTGGCTGGTGCCACTTCTCTTACTCCCCATTTTGCGACCTGTCTCTCAATGTATGCGAAACTACCACAACTGAACTGCATCGGACTCCAAAGCAAAATCCAAGAGATAACAGTTTTTATGGGTCGCAACGGCATGTTGATATCTATGATCCATGAACCCAAGTGCACAGCAACATTATTGATGACCATGTCGAGCTCGAAATATTTAACTTGTATATACCCCGTCACCTGCTGCCCGGCAGGATATCATCCTGACATATGCGCGCTACTCAGAGATGAAAACTATATGGTACTTTAAAGTGCACGACGATCATTGGCACTCAAGCCTGGCTAATGATAGTAGGGAAACCTATTGGCTGAGCATAACTACATACGCCATTTCGATCCCGGGGATCGCCGTCTAAGGGACCTAAATTTGGAGATTCGGAAACTGGTAAACCAACATAAGCGGAAAAAGTGGGAGGATCATTTGAAGACCTGCAAATTCGTCCCTAATGTGAGTAAGCTCTGGTCAATCGTGGGATCCCTGCCTAATCCAACGAAACGTGAAAACAGAGTGGAAATCTCATCGTACCCAAAGAAATGCGCGAGCTATTTTATCCGGCAGTTCATACTGTATCCTTCGGTATTTAAGGCCAAGCATTGAGTGATAAGTGCCCAACTGCACCACTTGCATTCAGCAGCGGTGAAGTCCAGGTAGCCATCGGGAAGGCGAGAGCATCTAAAGGCATTGGACCCAAAGGAATTTGCATGATTATGCTAAAGCATTTGGGTCACAAAGGTTCTCAACTTGTCAAGGGTCACTCGCATTATTCCTGATGTTTGGAAATCAGGGAGAGTAATCCTACTGCTGAAACCGTGGAAGCCAGCCAACAAAGCAGAGTCTTATCGCCCAAAAATGCTCCTTCGCCGGTCGCGAACACACTGGATACCTTGCTACCCCTGCACTTCACACACCCCCTTACACCACGGTCAGGCACGGTTTCCGTAAAGTGCACAGCACAACAACCGCCATAAACACTGGAATCACTCGTGTGGTCTTAACGGTAACCGCCCACATGGGAGAACAGTCCCAGAAGCGTTGGACCTGTCAAAGGTGTTTGACACCCTTTTTCACTCCACGCCACTGGAAAACATTTAAGGTTCCTTACACTCACGGGGACTCAAACGGTGGTCGGAGAAGTATATGAGTGGTCGGCAGTCGTCAGTAACCTTTTGAGAACAAACATCATAGCCTATAACAATTAAACATCGAGTGCGCTGCCCTACTGTATAACTTTTATATTTCGAAGCTTGATATACCATAGCAGGGAATTTCCCTGATCTCATACACAGACGAATGCTCGATATTGGCGCCTGAGAACGGAATTGATGACCTCTGCTTGAAAGTAAACGGCTACCTCTCCGAATGTGCTCGCTTCTTCACTGAAAAGAGCCAAACCTCCTCCCCAACCGCCTTTACCACCTGGACGACGGAGGTCAGGCTTCATCTAGGCATTCACGTCCTCTTTGTGAATCATGAGGACGTTTACTTTTTGCAGAATCAATTTCAACATTGAATATGTTGTTTTTTTTTTAAGTTTGTTCATACGATTCCACTTTGGGCCTGAAGCAATATAATCAACCACAGGAAGTAACTTGAAACCAACTAACAACCAAACGAACGCNTAGGGATAGGCAGGAAAGGTTGGTGGCGGACGAACTTCAGTGGGCATCTCTTAGCTCTTTGGAGATAGCACATTTTATCATTTGAATATTTGTTGTGTATCGGTTCGTCCCTTCTTCTTCCGTGTCATTTTTTTTTTGCAAAAGTCTTTACTCCACCTAAAACCCATCAATTTCTCCCCCAAACAGCCGTTCAACTGCATCAGTCGTGGGCATATAGCAACAATGTCA
>NW_016207457.1:0-2062 GCF_001687245.7 Rhagoletis zephyria
TTAATTAGTTTAACTCTAACTGCCAAAAGACCGATAACTCGTAATGTTGTAATGATGTAGTGATAAATTAACCGGAATAAAGCTACTCTTATTCAGAAATGTCCAACTAACTCAAAACATATTAGTGCTTTTAATAATATCTGCTGAGAAAGGCGTTGAATCCGTTTAGTTCAACGAACTCGATCGGGCCACATTCTAACAGTTATAAGTTGGTAAATTTCTTAACAATTTTTTTATGGAAACTTTCAATCATAACAGTAATTGCTGATTTGGTATTACTTCTTAAACATGGAAAATAATAATTTCATATAAAATATTACATAATAAAACTTGATTTCTAAATTATCCACACCTTAATAACACGACTTATTTTTCCAGCAATATTTTCTTCAAAAATATATAACTAATTTGTAGGGCCGAGTAGGATCTACATTCCTTTACCAAAAAGTAATGCAATGGTCTCTTTCAAGATCTACGACCATTTTTATTTCACTAGACCAACTTTAGCAGTTTTTACAATTAACATCAAGTGTATTAAAATATTACAGATTAATGTAATTTATTGTATATTTGGCATCATCATTTATAAGATTTGTCTTAGCAAAGATGAAGTAAATTTTCAAAAATCCAATAACAAATCCATCATGGCGTCCAAGAATTAAAAAAATTACGGAATTTTAATAAAATTTGGTATTTAGAGGTTCTTAAGTTCGCTCACTCAAACTGGTTTTTGAAAATTCAAAATGCAAAATCCAATATGGCTTCCGAAATTTTCAAAAATTCAAACCCGAATAACTTTATTTAAAAATGAGAAAACTGAAGTTTTGGAAATGACAAATTTCGTATAAAAAAAAAACTGTTGGGGCCTAGATCAGATTGTTTGGGCTGAACATATAGCAGACGGCCATAACTATCCCTAATTTATAAACATAATTACTATTATTATTTCATAATTTGATCATAAATTCATTTTAGATATGTTCGTATATAAATAAAATTTTCCTAATGAAATATATTGTGTTACTTAATTGAAAATTACACTTGATTTGTTAGTTGTCAACCGAAAAAGTTTGAATGTGATACATAACTCGAGATCAGTGAGCTTTAAGAAAAATGCCACGCCTATGGGATGTGACACGCACGCTTTTACAAACTCCTTTATATATACCCTCTTATAAGCACCTACTATTGATATGTCTGCATACCAAATTTCAAGTTCGTGTGACTTAGGGTTCCGAAGCTATAGCTGATAAAAAATTCCGCTCCTATGGGATGTGCCACGCCCCCTTTCACAAACACGTTTATATATACCCTCGTATAAGCACCTACCATTAATATGTCTGCATACCAAATTTCAAGTTCGTGTGACGTATGGTTCCGAAGTAATAGCTGATAAAAAATTCCACGCCTATGGTATGTGCCAAGCCCCCTTATACATACCGTCCTATAAGCATCTACCATTGATATGTCTGCGTACCAAATTTCAAGTTCATGTGACTTATGTTTCCGAAGTTATAGCTGATAAAAAATTCCACGCCTATNCAAACTCGATTATATATACCCGCCTATAAGCATCTACCATTGACATGTCTGCATACCAGATTTCAAGTTCGTGTGACTTATGTTTCCGAAGTTATAGCTGATAAAAAATTCGACGCCTATGGGATGTGCCACGCCCCCTGTTAATAACTCGTTTATATATACCCTCGTGTAAGCACCTACCATTGATATGTCCGCATACCAAGTTTCAAGTTCATGTGACTTATGG
The DNA here is from genome assembly GCF_001687245.7 of Rhagoletis zephyria. NCBI lineage: Eukaryota > Metazoa > Arthropoda > Insecta > Diptera > Tephritidae > Rhagoletis > Rhagoletis zephyria. Next base: position 1,769 of record NW_016207457.1, read on the forward strand.
TCTGGAGGTTATGGCTGATTAAAAATTTCACGCCTATGGGAGGTGCCACGCCCCTTGTCGGATCCCAATTTTTTCACAATATTTTTTATATTATTTTTTATATGGCGAAACTAAATTCGGATTGTGTTTGTCCCTTTTAAAGTGTAAATACGTGAAATTGGCTATAAACATACAAGTTAATACGNGAAACTAAATTCGGATTGTGTTTGTCCCTTTTAAAGTGTAAATACGTGAAATTGGCTATAAACATACAAGTTAATACGGGGGCTAACACACATACCTGTGTGAATGTGC
>NW_016207458.1:0-2062 GCF_001687245.7 Rhagoletis zephyria
GACAGTTTTTTGGGATGATCTTCGAAATGAAAAAGTGCCTGACGTCCATACAATCATATGAGCACAGGGATATATACATATGTATATATGTATGTGATTGTGTTCGCGCATAGACCCATAAGGAAAAGCAAATCTTACCACCTTTTAGAATGAGAGGGTGTACAAATTCTAAAGATCTCTACATTTGGGATTTGGAAAATACTCCACATTTTCTAAGGAGCTCTGCATAGAGCAGGCACTTTTTCATGTGGCCCAGAAAATTAATGCTCACAAAAGTGGAGTAGGTATAACACAATAAAACTATAGATTTATGCTGATACCGTTTCTACTAGTTTAGTATAATGCATTCTTTGCTACCGAACTAGTTAATTTTCTAACTTTATTCAATATTTATGAACACGTCCCTGTGTAACTATTCTAGCACGGAGTTGAAAAACCCACACCTTCTGCCATTCGTCCCATAACTGCGCTTTCAAAGCGAGCAGCTGTATATATGTAGTCGATTTGCCATGGCCCCCCTGAACCGTGCATATTCTGGGAAAGTATTTCTACAACATTTTCCATGGTAAATAGTTTTAAGCTTAGTTCAGCTTACCAATAAGCTAGAGGCCTGGGCTTAAAAATTAAGCGAGTTTCAATAATTTTCTAGTCCCTTGGTATGTAATTTCTTTCAATGCAGAGGCGAAAGCAGATCGATGGTAGTCAAGTTTCGATCTTCCGAAAGCTGGACAGTGACTTTGGAGATATTCTAACATGCTTTTAGAGCAATCTTCCTTATTAAGTTGGTGTGAGACAGTGTCCATAAATACTCCAAGCTATTAATCTTTTTTTTTTTTTCTGAACCACAGGACATAAAAGTGAACCATTTGGGCAACTTTATTAAAAATGTATTTGTCAGTGTTATTGTGGCTTGTTAACATTTCACTTTGCACTATTTCGGAGATCACCACATCTCCTCATCAGACTTCTTTTTTTTCTAGACTTCGACAATCGAGATCGACAAATATTATCCGTTATTATTTTCAAAGAATTGAGTATTTGAAAACACGTTTACAGACCTTTGGGTGTAGCTGAGTATTCAGAGGTGCTTGGTGCTTAGATTTCAGAATGTCCCAGCCTCAAATGCGGTCAGACATTTATTTTGTGTGTTTCAAACTATGGAAAAGCATCTGTGAAGTGCAGAACGAAAGCACATTCGAACGAAAAAACCGCCAAACAAATATTTTTTTTATATTAAAAAAGATGTATTGGTAAGGGGGTACCATATAGTTCCAAACCAGTTCTAAGTTCGTCATTTTAGGTATAGATTTCTAAAGAAAAGTTTTTGTATTCTTTATGATAAGTCATCACATTTTCTGAGATTATTTTGGGCTTAGCAAATTTGCGTACATCTGCGGTTAGAAAGAAATAGATTTGTAAAATTATTTATCACATTTCACTGCTGGGGATCTAGTTGCTATCGGACTAGTTAGTGTTTGACCATAACGACGTTGTACGAAACTAGAAATTTCCTTCACTAGTTCGGGGTTTCCCTGCAGGGTTTATATAATCCCTTTTTATGTACAAAAATTCACATGGTTATATATGTGGGAACAGTCTGCACACATGCGAACATAGCAGTTGAATATTTTTTACCGACATTATGAATGCCACAACATATGGGCGGACAACACATACTCGAAGCGGTTTGGTTATTCCTGCGCATATTTGAGCATTTATCGTAGACGTCGCTCCGAAAGGGTTGTTCATGCGAGTTCACAAGTTTCCAATTTTATTTTCAAACTTTCTCGATTTTGCATTTTATGTTTTTCCACTTCAATGTATTTCGGTTCGGTTTTCATCAAGGAAAACCGATGTTTGTGTAAATGTTGCGAGGAACGTGTGACGGTATGTATGTATGTGTTTGTTTGCTCACTGCTGTAACATGTTAAATTTGACAAGACAACAGCTGTGCGTTAGGTAGCCAGGAAAAAATTAAGCAAACAAGGAAAACATACAAAAAAAAAAAAATGAAATCAAAAGGACCAGAAGAGATCATAAAACATGCAAGTCCTCTTCCTTC
>NW_016207459.1:0-2062 GCF_001687245.7 Rhagoletis zephyria
GATAAAAATCAAAAATAATTGTTATTTTGGATTTATAAAATATAAACCATAAATAACTGTTATTTGAGGAGTAAATAAATAAAAGTCAAGAAACAACTGTTAAAGAGCGATTTTTTTAATAAAAGTTGTAACTGCTACGGTCCCTGTTTTCAATGCGTACATATAACAAATAAAACCGCCTTGTTTTCTTTATTAAATAAACAAGTCTGTATTTGAGAATCAACATCGCCACCTCAGCAAAAACCTTTAACGCTCTGCAATGAAATAAAGAAATCCATCGTCAAAAGTCTGCAACATCCCCATAAAGCACAGTGAAAGAGGAAACGCTTGATTTTTCTGGCGAGCACATTTGGCGCTCGTATATTAAAAGAATACATACATACATACATACATACATATGCTTGTGTGTGTTTTTGATGGTGTGTCGAAAAAGTAATTTCGTTTGATTTACGACAAAACGGGTTAATAAGTGCGAGTAAATACTGGCAACTGTGCTCCTGCATACCTACACACATACATACATACATACATATGTACATACATATATCTATCTGCATATCCACCCAAACAAACGTCCGCACAAATGAATGACTGCACATCAATATCGCCGCGAATAAACGCAACCGTGCGAGGTACCCCGGCTCTGCTGCGGCCATCGTGGTTAAGGTTGCTGCTGCACATACATATAAAAATTGGCCATAAAACGTGGGGCACATTTGGGCCAACCAATCAAATGCAACGTACGAGCTAGTGCGCCAAGCGTTTCAGCTGCGCCAAATTTCTGCGATTTCGTTTTTCATACAAGAATATTGGCACTTTTCCGGCGTTTATGTGTACATATGTACGTACGTACATACATAGATAGGTGTTCGTACGTACGTACCTACTCGTAAAAGTAAAAGCGCTCATGGCCGGCTGCAAGTCGAAGCGTTCAATGCTTTTCATTTAGATTTTTTTCTACATACATATGTACATGCATACATATCAAGGTATTCATAAAACTTGCGCGAGTGTGGCACGGTTGGCCGTTGCCGCAGCAATCTAGTACGAGTAAATGAAGCTATTCGTTTCACTATAGTATTTCCTGCGCTCCATTTGGGGAAAAGGTAATTTCTCTGAAAGATGTCGTTGGTAATAAAAAGGTGAAATATTAGTGCCGCTTGCATATGGGAGCGTACAGAGGGTGGTGCCTTGGTCATAAGAATTTTTGAAGCACATTTGAGGTTTGCTAAATTTTTTTTAAGTATCTTGAGAGAGTTAAATTAAATGTTTAATAAAAACTTAACTCAATGCGGTTGCTTTTTGTGCTCTATGGCTTAGTGAAATTTAGTAGTCATTTCAAAATATTATTTGATGCCTTTAAAAATAAAACACATAGGATACATATGTACATACATTTCTTAGCTACGACCAGCGCAACTGACAGGACGATCACCAGAATATTCGGTGAAACCTATCGGCACTTTTTCCTGCAGAATGCGGCCTATAGAAGAGTTAAAGAATCTGATACTCTTTAATCCAACGAAGATAGTATAATCAACACAGATGGATACAAAATGGAGAAAGATGCGGTATTTTGTTTAAATATTTACTTCCGTGAATGCGAATCATTTGTTTTCGCATCACACTACAGAGTAACACCCTTGCTTTCAAAGTTTAGAAGAAGACCAGTGTTTGCTATTCTCAAACAAGTAAGACACATGTATCGTATCGCTATCTCAACCGTCAACACGTCGGCCACTTGCGATAGCTATCTGAAAATTGTCCCTAACCCGCACCAAGAACTTTTTTTAATGAAATGACTACCCTTTTCACTTTACAAAACTATAAAAACATCGAACTTTATTATTAATTTGCTCAAATTTAATTTAAATTTCATTAGCAATCTCTTCAACAAATGGTGGTTAAACAAAATAGCAAAAAATTTATGCATATATTCAAAACCAAAAGTACTGTTTTAAAATAAAAATTCTTAAATTTTACAAGAGAAAGTCAAAAATTTGGCAACTTTCGCAATGTCGTGAAACTAGGGAATATATTTAGTAAGGAAATTTTCTTTTAT
>NW_016207460.1:0-2062 GCF_001687245.7 Rhagoletis zephyria
TAGTCTATTTAATTTACTGCCTAGCTACTGGAATATGCCTATAAAAGTTCATCAATCCAAACCGTAAGTTCCCTAAAAAACCTCTTATTGCCATTGATTGCACTTAAATACTCCTTCGCCAAAGTGGATATTCATTTATGGATGCATAAATGCAAATTTCATGCGCGTAACCCGTGGACATGCTTGTCATTATGCTTTCATATCACCCATCAATCATTTTTTTAATTTGCCAATTCCATTTGCAGCTGGATAAGTGCAATTTTAGCCATTTTGTAGTCACTTTTGCATACATTATTGCAAATGTCGATTGCATTTAATTACTTACATTTGTATATGCTTGGTTCATAGTTACATATGTATGTACGTACAGATATTCACACAAATATACTTTTGTGAATTGTGGTGGCTTTAAGGTGTCACAATTGCGTGTCTCAATGTGTGTATGCAATACACAATACAATATTTGCGCGTATGTTTAACATTTGTGCAGCGGCGGTTTTTATTTACCAGCTAATTAGCACTGCAATCATAATAAATATTCACAAGCATACAAATATGGACATATGCATATAAATAAATTTTACTATGTTGCGCAAAATATCCTGTGGTTGGGGAAATGAATGAACTGCTTTTGCTATAGATGACTAAAAAGACATATGTGTATGTACATTAGACGGATTCAAAAAAATCTACTAACTTTTTTTTCTAATATTCCCCTCTTCAATACCTCCGGGGGATGTCAAAAGATGCCTGTTAAAAGCGCAATCCTTAATATAAGGTTTACAAGGTCGCGCATCGTGGTTTTCTATTTTCCATAAAAATTACTTAGAAAAAAAATTAATTTCATCTTTGGAATTTGTTTTCTCAGCTATAAATTATCGAACTGAAAAATGCGATACATATTTTTGTAGCTCCACAAGAAACGTCTCCTATCATTTCGGGGGAAAATAAATTAAATCCTAATCTAACAGGGCATTACAATTTTCAGGATTTCTGTAAAAAATGTTGCAATATTTAATTAATTTTTTTCATCCCTTTTGAAATATTCCACAAAGTTTTGGTTGCAAGTTACAAAATGGCGTTGCAAGTAATATTTCGCTTTGCACTCAAAATTCTTGTAAACAAAGAACTCGCGCGTTACCACTCTTTATTGAACGCCATGTGTTTTTGTTTTTCAATATATTTTGTATACACTTTCACTATATATCGACACCTGAGTGGAATATCGACCTATCTCGGCAGCCAGTTCGAAAACGCCCTATCTCAGAAAATTTTTAAAAACCACCGTATTTCAGAATTTGGTTGAAGAATGCCCTATCTCAGAATTCGGTTGAAAACCACCCTATCTCAGCACATTTTCAATATATTTTCAGCTGAGACTGTTGTAAGTATTAACTTGGAGTGAATGAACGTACTCAGTTATTGAAATATCGCAGTTTTTGTATATCCAGAAATTACCGTTATACGGGAAGCCGGTGCAATTTTAGTCCGATTTGAATAATTTTCAACGAATTGCTTTTTCGTACCAAGATTATTAAATGCACGGAGTTTGGTAGAAATAGCTAAAGCGTTTACCGAGATACACATTTCTGGTCATAAGTGGGCGGCGCCACGCCCAAAATCTAAAAGTTTATAATAATCCCGTTTTATGCTCAGTGATCATTGTCGTTATCGATTTTGAGTCAATAAGCTTCAGTAGTTAATGATTTGTCGCAGTTTTGGTGTTTCTGTAAACTACAGTTATATGGAAGGTGGGCGTGTCTGTCGCCCGATTTCAAAAATTTGCAAGAAATTTCTAAGCTGGATCCTAAGCAAGGCTCGTACTGAGTTTGGTAAGGATTGGTGAAGCGGCTACTAAGATAGAGTATTTCATCTTAAGTGGGCGGGGTCACGCATTTTTCGAAAATACCGTTATATGAGAAGCCATTTTCAATAGCAACCTACCTTGGATAAAGGGCAACCTATGTACCAAACATCGTTGAGATATCTCAATTTTTTCTCGAGTTATCGTGTACACTCTATGAACCAATAAACTATTTTAAACTGAAAATATCAACCAAGC
>NW_016207461.1:0-2062 GCF_001687245.7 Rhagoletis zephyria
ATATATATATATTTTTTTGGTATGTTACCGCATACATACGACCACCTTCACTGATTTCGATAATTATTTTTCTATCGGAAAGGTAGTGTCTCAACTAACGGTACTCCTAATTTTTTATATGACAATTGAAGTCGGTTGTGCTTTTCGTTTAAAAATTACTTTTTAAATTATTTAATTGTAATTGTATTACTTGCAAAAGAAATTGCTTTCGTTCTTCGCCTTTCGCCAAAGTTCGATTATAATTTTGTATTTATTTATTTAACAGCTTAATTAAGCCTAGCTTAAGCTTATATGCATATGCATATTTATGTAAATTTAGGATCAATAATTTAAAGCCTAGACAAAGTATAAAGTATAGGCCATTTATATGGACACCAACTGCAGTGAAAACAAATGAGGCATACTTCCAAAACAATTCATTACAATGATTGCACTATTTGGCTGCGGTTGAGCCAAAAGTCTGGAAGATTGCCCATGCATCACTAAATAGGAAGGATCCTACAATCATTATACAATTTTTGTTTAAATTCATTCATATTGCTTGATTTAACATCATTTGGTAGTTCATTAAAGCATCTTAATCCTTTATAATACAAGTTACATTTATCTGCTTCCGTTTTATAAGCAGGTAGATTGAAATCATTTTTATTTCGAGAGTTTTTGGAGTGTATCAACGCAATACCTCGTTCAGCAATATATTAACATATTTAATAATTTTTATCGTCGTACGAACCTAGCCATCTCACAAATGCTTTTATCAAGATAAAAAATTCCCACACAAAAATATTGCCACTGATAAAACTTATACATAACTGACAAACAAAATGACATATGGTAGGCAATAATTTTCCCCGTGAAGACGCGTGGTTAGCAAGTCTTTCAGTGTTGTAAAAGGCCATTCGCATCAGGCGATTTTGCGTTCAACTTTTGCGTTCAACTCACGCAGGATTGCAAGAAAAAAAATTTAATGACACGCCTTGTGCGAGTACTTAATTTTAATATTAAGGGTTCAAATTTTCAGGGAGCTTCTTTTTAGGTGTTTTCCACCAAATTTTGAGGTAGCAGTGAAAAAAACAATAGTCGCAAAAAAAAATCGCCCTAATATACATACATAAGAGTGTTCGCAAGGAGAGAACACAATTTTGACATATTAAGAATTTGCAAGTAGGATTGCGGCACGNTCGCCCTAATATACATACATAAGAGTTTTCGCAAGGTGAGAACACAATTTTGACATATTAAGAATTTGCAAGTAGGATTGCGGCACGCGGTTGCATTTTTGTCAACATTAATTTGAATCAACAAGTTCGTTAAATTTAAAAATAAACAATCTTGTTGCGATTTTCTAATGAAATAAGTATGTAAATATTTATTTTTCAACTAATTTAATTTGAATTCCAACCCTTTGGAAGGTACTCGGCTGAAAAAGCTGTATTCATAATCGGAACGCAGTCGGCACCACTGTCGATATAAGAAATCCGACAGTGACTTCCACAAATAAATTGAAGCGTATGTTGTAGAACGTCAGAATAAGAAGAAATACATGTATAGGTCGTGCTTTGTTTTCCACCTAAAATAATTTAAATAATTTATTATGTTCGAAATGCAACAGTGGACTCCAGCTTGCAAATGTTTGCTAATTGCTGTTCGCGAAAAACTTAGTAAGTTTTTCTCTTTGTCATTCTCTGAATTTTGTTACTGGCTAATTCTTATTAACATTTTCATAGCGAACACAACTCATACCCTTGCGGTCAGCTGTTTAAGTCAAATGACATTTTGATTAGTTTTGGCTATTTTTCTTTTGTTTATTTAGTGTTTATATTTTGTGTATAAAAGTATAGCATTTTACTTAACCAGCGCCACATAAATCCATATTTCAAACCGCGTACAAAAATTATGAAAATTCAACAAACCTTAAGAATTGCACCCAAATGTTTTAAACTTTTTATCCAGAATTTCTAGAAAAATTTTGGGTTTCGATTTGTAGCTCTAGTACTATTTAGATCTTTATCACTAAAACCAAACTAGTCCGATACGTACTAGATCCCCACCACAAAAAAAA
>NW_016207462.1:0-2062 GCF_001687245.7 Rhagoletis zephyria
TCGCTCGGAACAAAAAACATCTAATGACACAACAATGCACACATACATATGTATGTAGATATGTATTTATGCATGCATGCAGGCACACACACATGCACATACTGTTGCCCATTTTTATTGAAATGAAATTTTTGTGTACAGCTACTACTATATACATATGTGTTGTGTGTCACGTCACTTCTATTTTTATTAGCAGCTGCATTCGTCACTTTTTCGTGATCATTCATTAGTTGGCATTTGTGACCGCTTACGTCCGCCTTAGAATAGCCGCATTCATTGTAATTGCTGCACAAAAAGTTCATTTACTTATTTTCGTTATTTATTTCGTTTAAATTGCCTTTTTCATCTACAAACGCCTTCACCGGACGTAGAATTTTTGTTTACGAAATGGCGGAATGTAAGGAAAATAATTTAATAAATAATGCATTAGACTTAAATGCCTTCTTTAGCACTAATATCCGCTTATTACGTGACGCTGGTTGGTGCTGCTTTAGCTGATTTATTTTTAGTTTTTTTTTTTTTTTGGTTATTAAAAAAAATGCAGGATACATATTAGTGTATAGCTTATTGAATTATTAACTGAGGGAAAATGATGAGGAGGAATATAATTTATCTTTCTTCATATGGTTTGGTTAGATCCCTTTATAGCGTTGAGGATTTCGTTTCAGACTTTTTAATTAGGTGTATGTGTATATATGTATATTTACTCTAGGTTTCCCTCAAGACGAACGAAAGCTTTCAGCACCATCTCCAAGAAAACCAGAAGCGGCAGAGTCGCATAGAAGGTCTCAACAGTAGTGTGCTGTACTAGGGTACAACCACCATATTGCTGCAGAGATCTTGGATACTTAGGAATAGACGTAGGCTTCATGTTCTTAGAAGAAAATCGTAACAAACAATAACAGGGATGATTTTTTTCTTACTGAATTCGGCACTGAGCGGTAAAAGCTCGAAGCGCTAAACCTACAAATTAAAATTGTCCTTTGAAAAAATCTGCGAGTTTTGTGCGAATGAAATTGAAAGTTACTCAGTTTGTCAAAGCCAAAAAGCCTATATCCCAGCGGCGCACTGCTAGTTGGGGTTCGTCCACAATATGCATCGAGTAATTAATACAAATAATTGACTAAAATTCCGCTGACCGATTCAAAATTGTAATGCACATTGTAGGTACTTTGATTTTCAATAAATTTCTTGAGTGTGAGGAGTTTATTGATGCATAGAAGGTTACCTCTACTACTCCAATTCACAAGAGCGGCAATAAGGCTAATGTTGCCAACTGCAAGCCTATTTCGCAATTGTCCACAACCTCGAAGCTACTTGAACACATCGTAAAATAGAAAATGCATTTCTCATTAAAGCACCGAGTCTCCAGTAACCAGCACGATTTCATTCCTGGCTGCTCAACTGTTTCAAATTTAGCTGTCTTCTCTGAAATCTGCATGGTCTTGAATGTATGAAGAATAATCATTAGATCCCTGAGAGAATTTTTGCAAACTCCTTAGATATGGATTTTTCCGTTGATAAGACTTCATTTAAGTCATTAGTAAATGAACGCATAACTTAAGCTGTATTCTAATTTATCTATAAATCGCTTCGCAGTCTGTAAGTATCACTGTACATACATACATTTTCAGTGATAACTTTTTTGAAATATGTAAAGAAAAAAAAGCAAAGCTTGGAAATCGCTCCTATAAGCTATACGTATAAACACATTGCGCTCACTAATTTATTACACAAGCGCCCACGTAACTACTTATACTAAAATTTTCGTTTCCAACACAGAAAAACAAACCTGAATTTACTTGCAAATACATACTAACATCCTTAATCCCCTAACAAGAGCGTAATCTTCGGGCTACACGAGTGTTTACACAATTTAACATTACTAAATCATGTACATACATATACATATATATACATATGTATGCATGTAATATATGCAAATCTCACAAACTCTGCCGTCTTCAAACGGTCGGTCCCTTCATCCAGCGTCAGTCGACTACAAGCGACAGGCCAACTCCTCTGCCGCTCCAACAATTCTGCCACAAATTGGTGCTCTACA
>NW_016207463.1:0-2061 GCF_001687245.7 Rhagoletis zephyria
AACACGCACATGCGTTGGCGATGCTAAGGGTGCGGCGCCGCACGCAGTAAAGCATTCCGTAAGAAACAAACAACTCTGATAAATTGACTGAAATAATAAAAGCACCTGAATTCTTGCAAAAGTAAGGGTAACCTTTCAAAATGATGTGTTGATATGTACGGCCACGTGCGCCTAAATAAATAGGAAGGCAAGCATTGGTAGTAGGCAAATACACAACATCGTGCGGCATAAAGACGTGGTGGCGGTGGTGTGCTAATGCCCCCAGGTGTATGCAGTATGTAGGTGTGGTCGTAACAGCATTTCGTTGTAACTTGGGACGGAAAACATTTATACATGCCGCTCTTTTATATTCTTAATTTGGCGTTTTTTACGAGAGAGTTTGGCAAACGTCAACTAATAACATTAAAGTCGCAGCTGCAGCATGTTTCTAAAAATGGCAGCACACGCATTCCAATTCACTCCATCACAAAAGCATGACACCCAGCACCTCACCTGGGTATCAGCTGCTCATCCACTTAAAATATGCATGTAGAAGTTAAATTATTTACATAAATGTTTTTTATACACCAAGTTAAAAGCTGCCGCTACATGTCGATATATACATAGATGTGTACGTATTGTGTAGCAGAAGATGCTAACCTTCATAATTGACCTGACCGTCACCATCGATATCAGCCTCCCGGATCATTTCATCCACTTCCTCATCTGTTAACTTTTCACCCAAGTTTGTCATGACGTGACGTAATTCAGCCGCTGAAATGAAGCCGTTGCCATCCTTATCAAATACTCTAAAGGCTTCTCGGATCTCTTCTTCACTATCGGTATCCTTCATTTTGCGTGCCATCATTGTCAAGAACTCGGGGAAGTCAATGGTGCCATTGCCTAAATTAAGCGAAGGAAGAGAAAATCAAATTTTTGTTTAGTGTTAATAAACAGGAATTATTGTATTTCTGCAATATTCGGGATATTTCCATCAACTGGGGAAAGCCTCAAAGTCTCGAAAGTAACAAAGTTATCGACGTTGACATGAGAAGACCTTTTATATTTTATTTTAATTTATCTTTTAGTTTAAAATCAAGTTTTATTTAATTGAATTTTGTTCATTTACTTTATCAGTTTTTAAGTTTATTTATTTATTTTTCTATATTTTTATTTTATTGGGATTTAATTTTCATTTCAATTGAGTTTTAATTTTTATTTGAATTTAATTTTTTGATTTTCATTTTAAAATTTAATTTTATTTAATTTAAATTTTATTTAAATTCACAATTTATTTAATTTTAATTTTACTTGAATTTTAATTTTATTTAAATTTAATTTCTATGTTAATATTATCTTTATTTTGTTTCGATTGCTTTATATTTTGTTTTTATCGTTTTAAATTGTCTCTATTGTTTTACATTTTGTTTCTATTGTTTTAAATTATGTTCCTATTGTTTTATATTCTGTTTCTATAGTTTTTTATTTTGCTTCTATTAATTAATTTTCACTGCTTTTGTTTTATATTTTGTTTCTATTGTTTTATATTTTGTATCCATTGTTTTCTATTTATTACATAGCTATATATTTTTTTGTTTCTATGGTTTTATATTTTGTTTCTAATGTTTTGTATTTCGTTTGCGTTGTTTTAAATTTAGTTTCTATTTTCTTTTTGTTGTTTTATGTATATTTTTTTATTCTACTTTAATCTAATTTTTTTTAATTTTTATTTTAGTTTTTACAAACAAAAATTTTATAACCGGTAAATAAAGTTTCCATTTAAATTTTTAAAATTTTCGATATAAAAAGTTTTGGTATGGTTCCACAAAGACCTGGTAATGTAAATTTAACTAGTCAACTAAGTTTCTCCCGCACTTACGTTTAATCGCGTGTTTGTCTTTCGAAAGTTTATTTCCAATAGACTACCCAAAAAGTCAATACCAATCAATTCAATTGGAATCGCTTGAAATCGCAGTGCGAAAGCACGCGGCTAATGCAAATATTTAACCCAAATATTATTTATTACTATTTTTTGCAATAATTGGCCGTAACTAAAATATTTATTATTTTATTTCCAACCAC
>NW_016207464.1:0-2061 GCF_001687245.7 Rhagoletis zephyria
CATGGACATAACACTTTCGTTCAGTTATTTAAGGCGGCAAACGACCACCAAACCATAGTCTTAGTCGATGAATGTACAAATCGTAAATGTGGATTTTTTGAGAAACTGTTGGACCAAAATGTTTAAATTAAAAATCTTATTTGGGCGGAACGAAGTTCGCCGGGTCTGCTAGCATATAGATATTTATCGAGTTATTAAGAAATTATAAATAGAATCATATATGAAACTTAGGTGTGCCCGCAAATAAAAAAAAAATTACTTTTGAAAGTGTACCTGTTTTTTTAGATTTGCCCATAAATATGTGGCAATATTTATTATACCTAAAATATAATGTAACTCCTGCTGTTTAGAAATTATGAATGTTTCAACGGCGGACTGTTACATTACAATCTTTGGAAGTACTTCTTAAAGCTAATTTATATTATCGAAAAACTCTGCTATCCTTATATACATAGTACATTCAAAAGTTGGTACACAGTTTCTTAGCTTAAAGACGGAACTCAAGAACTACATATTAATTGAACTGATACAATTAATTTTGAGGTCAACATTGTGGGACTGTTACGTTACAGAAAAAGATTGTAACGTTACATGTGCGCAACACGGGTATCCATAAGATTATAATTAGGTTTTAAATGGCTTGTAATCTGTTTTATCCAATAAGTAGCATGAATTCAGTAAACATGCGACATCTACCTAATCCAAAGATATTAGTAGCATGATAATTGTGAATATAGATTTGAAAGTTTCTGTTGCTGTGCAGTTGTAGCTCGTTTCCGAAGCAATTTTCTTCGTAGAACTCGAGCACGAGCTAACAACTGCGCCAAGATATTGAGGTTTTTCGGTGTTAAGTACATGAAAAGTGGCTTTAATAGCCACTTTTGTTTGCTCTATGCCATTTAGTACTATTCTTATCCTTCAAAAGGTGCCTTCGAGTGGTGCTTTACGATATTTCCTTCAAAACTATGGCCGGTGGAAAATGACGTAATGAGAAGGTATACGCTTGGTTTGCCGATGTTAGATTCGAGGACACGGCAGTTAAAGTGGCCGTAACTCTTGAAAGACAAATCTTATAGCACCATTCGAGAGTGCGTTTTGAAAGATAATAGTAGTACCTGAAAAATACTTGAACTAATTCCAATAAATTTTTATTATTTAATCATTAACACCAAGAAACACATGAGACACACACAATTCGCCTTAAGAATATCAGAGAAACTCCTCTTGGCGAACTTAAAGCTTTTACCTAAGAATGACGAGATTTTCGTGGCATTTACTACATTTATTCAATTAAATTCGGTGGGCGGTGCAAGCGTTTTTCAGCGACGAAAATTAAAGAAATAATAGAGATGACTCCATCGTCCTGTGACTACACTCAGATGGCGCCATTTTCAAATCAGTATACTGCGCTATTGTGCTGAGTTAGTGCGCTGACACTTCAGACGGCCGCCCAGTGTTGCCACTTTGTGAGTAATTCCTCAAAACGTGAGGAATTTTGGGAGCGCTTGAGTATTTTTTAAGGATTTTTATTTTGAGGGATTTTCTCTCAATTTATTTGCAGATAACAAATGCAACCATGTTTTACACAACAGAGTTCTTAAATCGCTCTTCAAATTTTTGAACAAAAAGCTTTCTGAAGTTATATAAAGAGCGAAATACACAACACAAGCAGCTTGTCAAACACTCTTCAAACCTACTTTTCCCATCTCGTCATAAACCATGCAAACATGACTCGTTCAAGCAAAAAGTTTTAGTTAGTTAGTTTTAGTAAAAGGGTTTAGTTTTCTTCGATTTTTCTCTTGCGTCCTCATTCGGTAAAACTTCCGTTGCGAATGAGGCAATTTTATCATACACAACTTAAGGGGTTTGATCAAACGTCAGCATGGCGTCCAGAAAATCAAAAAATTAAGAGTTTTGTTCACATTTCCCTCAAACGGCTCGTCAAACCTTCAAACACCCCCACACACAACATTATTTAATACCTTTAAACAAACGAATATTTCGCTTGGTTCGTCAAGCACATCTGCACTTGCTGCTAAATATTCAAAATGTTATCGCTAA
>NW_016207465.1:0-2061 GCF_001687245.7 Rhagoletis zephyria
AAATTTCAGAAATGCTTGAAACTACAATATTTCGAAATTTAAGGACGCTTAATTACTCAAAATTTATACACCCCGCTTACTATGTTGCGGTGGCTCTCGGAAAGGTGAAAATCATATATTTAATACTTGTGCGGGTATTTAATGTTCGGCTCCGCCCGAACTTAGACTTTATTAANATATAACGGTAAATTTCAGAAATGCTTGAAACTACAATATTTCGAAATTTAAGGACGCTTAATTACTCAAAATTTATACACCCCGCTTACTATGTTGCGGTGGCTCTCGGAAAGGTGAAAATCATATATTTAATACTTGTGCGGGTATTTAATGTTCGGCTCCGCCCGAACTTAGACTTTATTAATTGTTTGTTTTTCGAACCGTTGAACCGAACCGAAACCCCGGTTCAAAGACCAAAAAAACCGCTTTGAGGAACCAATCCAAAAGTCCAAAAACGGTTCGACCCGCTGGACCGACCGACAAAATTTTTAATCCGGTTCACGTCCCTGGTTAAAACTACTTAGTAGAAGTTTGAAATGCGACTATGAATAGAAGTGAATTTTAAGTTGGTACTTAAATTTAAGTTGGAACTTTATTAGTCTCGACTTAGTGGCTGGACTATGAATATGGTTCATTGCTTGGTACCTACGGCTTTTGCAAAATTTAAAAAGAGGCCAAAAAGGTCAAAACCCTAGTTTTTAGGTGGGTTGCCTCTTTTTCAAAGCTCTTTATTTTATGAATTCGCGAACTTCGCATAAACGGGACCATTTTTGAATTCATGAAATGAAGAACTCGTGAATTCAGTCGCATTAACGTAGTAACAGTCTAATTTCAAAAATGTGAACAACAAACAACTATAAATAGGCTGCGTTTCTTTATACATTCCGGATAATCCCATTTCACAGCCGGAAGAAACAGAATGCGTTTGAAATATACGTTGACATATCATTAGGAACGTTCTAAAGAATAAGTAAACAAAAAAGTTTATTCCAAACGTTCAGAATGAATAAAGAAATGCAGCCATAGTGTTTAGAAACTTTCGATAGAGGCGGCAAAATGAAATCATCGATACTATCGATAGCCCCATCGATTTTTTTCCATCACTAGTTTACATTTACGAATCATGTTTACGAATCATTTATTTTTATAATAAATAGTATTATGAAATAAAAGTGAGTAAATCTCTGTGATTTCTGATCAATTGTGTTAGAAAACTGATAAAGGGATGTGATATGATTTTGTTTTGTTGGTATTAAAGTTGATGCACACGTAGTACCGGAGAATTATTTCGTCTGCAAAAAGCTTTAGTCATTAGTTGTGTTTGTTTACTAATTTCCAGTAAAAGTTTCTACGAATTTTCTTGTTTTGGCGATTCATGAACGATGTTCATGTTGGCGATTTCGTACAAAAACTTGCAAAGTATGGGAAATTGAGAGCGAAAAATGGCAGTTGTAGTTGCAAATTTTTACTGGATTTTACTGGATAAGGTAATTCTCGGTAGTAGTGCACCATAGCGGAGCCAGAGGGTCGATTCCCGTTCTACGTTATCGTGAAGTAATAAAAATATCGGTAATTCTCTAGTGTAGGGTATCAACCCCTAAAAAAGGTCCGGAAAAGTCGGGAGGGGTACCAAACGACGCGTTTCGGTCCCCCTATTAACAATCCGGAGGGGGAAGGCTAATATTATTAACCATTTAAAAGTTATGAACAAAAACTTTTGTTAAATTTCGTTGTTTTCTATGGGCAATTACATCGACAAAGATTCACTAAATCACCTGTTCTCACCTTTTAAACACTATTAAAATGGGTACTGTTTATGAATTTGTACAACGATTTCGGGTTGCTGTGCCCAAACGCGTGAATCGAATCAAAAAACTTTTACACACAGTTGTAGACAACAGTTCACGCTTTATTACAAAAATTTAATTTACTAAATCTGTGCACTAATTTAACAATAATGTCGGTTGGATATAGTATGGTATTTGTTGCAAATTTTTGTTATAAATTTGTATATACATTTTTATATATAAGATATTTTTATAAAACACCCAGTAACCAAAATAG
>NW_016207466.1:0-2061 GCF_001687245.7 Rhagoletis zephyria
CTTGGCTGGTGCAGCACGGCGGCGGCATCATGTGCCGCATGCCGCATGCTTCTAACCTTCTCAAAACTTGTCATGCGCCAGCGGGCAGACAGCGGCCGCGTTGAGTGGCCATGGCAGTTATGAT
Source organism: Rhagoletis zephyria (assembly GCF_001687245.7). Lineage (NCBI taxonomy): Eukaryota > Metazoa > Arthropoda > Insecta > Diptera > Tephritidae > Rhagoletis > Rhagoletis zephyria. The sequence goes on from NW_016207466.1 coordinate 125, forward strand.
GGCAAAAATCCCCATAGCACAGTTTTCGGCAAATTGGACATGCAAAAGTGCTTTGGTCAGACGTTCCACGAAGCAGAGTATTTTTAAATGAGCTATGTGCAAGTATGTACTAGCAAGCAAAGGTTAGGGTCAAAGTCAGCATCAAAATCATAAACAGAAACAACCTAGCAGACGTTACGCGCGAAGCGAGAAATTCATGATTTGCATGTTGCAAAGTTATAAAAATTTAATTTTCTGCCTCTACGTTATTTTTGCGTTTCTCTGTTCCTTTCTGCGCTATCACTTCCTGCTTTTGGCGCTCGACAGCAGAACGCTTCCTGCAATTGCTGCTCCTTCTATTCATTTGTGTTGTTGCTACAGCAGGATTATGCTGCTGGCTCTTAGCATTGTTCAACATCATGTTCCTCAACGGTAACTGGATTTGTTAGTTAGGCAGATGGCGCTATATGCCCTTACCCCATACATCGTCATTACGCTGCGCGTGCCCTAATATTACTCACACACACTAATCTTCGTGCTCTGCAGACGCTACTCATCAAATTTTACATTCCATCATGCCACTTCTCGTTCAACAGATAGCATATATATAGCATGTGTAGCATCTGCTTGATGTGCTGCGGACAGCACTTGAACCTCAACACCAGTACACGAATGCTTAGGTAGACGAAATCCTTGCTAAGCGGATTATAACCGGCACGGCACGACGCGCATTCACAGCTCGTCAGCGCTAGCCTGCTTGCCGCTTGCCGAAGCAAAAAAGTATGCAACGTTTTCTTTGAGTAAAATTAGTGCGCTTTAGTAACATATTTACATACATACATATACCCATACCCGCAAGTCTACTGCTGCCAATGATATCTAACTACGCTGTGACCTTACGCCAAACGTCGTACAGCTGACTATTTATTATTAGTTAGGCACTGTGGGGTGCTAGGCGAGCGCGACTGGATTATGGGTTGCTACAGCCGCCACAAATTGGGATTTGCCATCACCAACTCCGCTCGTAATACCTTTAAGACTGTTAACTAATTAAAATGTTAATGGCGGTTGACGAGTATTCAAAAGCGAAAGCGGCGGTTAAAACTTTTCTCTGATACGATGTGGTATTAATTTATGCAACGTGTTCTGGACGAGTCTACATGGGTCTGTCAGTGGGTGCGCGCATTTAGTGGGCACTAAATAGCTGTTATGTAGCTGAGCGGCTCGCCATATAATAATTTTCGTGTGAATATGGGAAAAGTTTTGATATTTTGGGGTTCGTGACTTGAAAGCATTAAGATTAAATGTATTAAGTTATACGTCCCATTAAGTTGTAATTACCGGAATGCTTGGGCGGGTTAGGTATACCGAATGTTAGGCGTCGTAAAGCTTTAGTAAGTAGACTGGTAATGTATATTTATGCGATCGTGTAATGATTTCTACGCTGATTAAAGTCATTAAATAGGAAATCTGATTTGGCTAAAATGCACTGCTGCTATCCTCCACGTTTACTGAAAACTGTAGTGTACGCGCGGTAAAAAAAAACAATATTAGATAGAAAGCCACTAGCCGACTTAATGCATCCCTAAATGCTATAGAGGCAGGACCACAGCTGCAAACTATCTTTAGATATTAGGTTTCGTATTGGCGATAAATAGGTAGAAAAAATGCAAAGTAGAAAACTAAAAATGCCAAATGTGCTGCAGCAACTTTGTTGTTTTTCAGCCACGTAATTTCTCTTCGTACCTCCGTACCACGTCATAGTCAGGTGGTGGGACATCGACTTCGTCATAAACGACTGCAGCTCGGTTAAGTCTTCTCCGCTACGTTCAGTGCTGCTGGCATTCAGTAGGGCGGAAAAGTTTTCTCTCCATAATTTAAACACGCTGCGCACTTAGGTCACTAGGTAGTTATTGTTGTTCTTACAAGAGTTTGCCCTGGTCTTGAAACCTTCCGTA
>NW_016207467.1:0-2061 GCF_001687245.7 Rhagoletis zephyria
TACAAAAAAATGTCGAACATAGTTTGTATGGAAGAAACTCTCAATAAAAGCAATACCAAAAATCAACTAAATTTTTATGGGCTGCAAGGCTTCATTTTCAAAATTTTTATAAAAAAGTCTGAATAGAAAGTTGCGAATTTGTATCCAAATTTATTGCATTTTCCCGAGTTTTGCACAAAGCTTAGAAATTTTATTTTTAAGTTTTCTGATGTATTTAGTATAAACTGTATTTTTATAAGGAACAAAAAAGGTACATGCATTGTGAAAAATTCTCTGGGCTTTAGTTGTGATAAATTGTTTTGTTTTGCTGGTGTACGTTGTAATGATCTCATGATCTCATTTTTTATGTTTTTTTTTGTTTGTCAAAATAAAATTTTACTACATCCTTTTGTACGTAATTTTTGTCGAAACGGGAGGGAAGGGAGCGAGAGGCCTCTCCCCCCCTTAAGTGTCCCGGTTTGGCAACAGAGATATCTGGCAGCCCTATATTAAGTGTATTAGTTAATATCGGTATTTCGATAACAAGCCATAATTTGTTAGACACACATACGTACATACACGAGCAATCAAAAGTGATTGCATGGTTCTTTTTTGTATAATACTTACAATGTTTTTCAAGTAAACATTTTTTTGTTATTTTTTTAAAAAAATATGGTTCATGCTTTAATCGAAACCACATAAGTCAAACTTTCCCTCCTTTTGTATCAATTTTGGCGCAATTTTTACCATTTAGATTAGAAAAGTATAATTTACATACATACCTATAGGTTTTAACATATTTTCTGCATAATACTGTCTGCACAATACTGTTGACAACATTTTTCCTGCACACCACTCTGTAAAGTCAATTTGAAATGTTAAATAACCGCGGTGAAAACCCATCGTTGAAACGTTTCAGACTTTCGTTTTTACGATACAAAAATTTGCATCTTCTCATAACTATACGTTCTCTGGCTTTACCCAACAGCTACGACTTATGAACGCGCTTTGTACGCTTTTGTTTAGATATTGATTTTGCGCATTCAAATGCGACGGCAACACTGCTTTTTGACACTTCCTCAGGCTTTGGACTCGCTTCGTAAACCGTTCTGAATTTAAAAACGCACTGTAACGAATATTTTGCGTAGTTATCACTTTTTTTTTATTAATTTACAAGCATATATGTACATAGATTTTATACCAAAAATCTTTCGTGTTGCAGAAACACCTTTTTCTCATTAAAATATATTTTCCGTCGAAAATTTTTTATATTTTCAAAGAGATTGTACTAATTTAAGACGTTGTAAAAATGCATTTTGTTCATGAATTAAGGCCAGTATGAAGCTCACAAAAGAAGCAAAAGCTTCATATAAAAAGACGTAGAAGAAACGACTAAGAAATTTTCTTGAGTCAAATTTCCTTAAGGAAGTACGCAGTTCTTAAGAAATTTTCTACGCTTTATACTGCGGCAAAGCAATCCATGTGTGCAACAGAAATATATGTCCCATCCATTATTTCTTGAGAAAAGAGTGAGACAACAAGCTGTGAGTTATCAAATGTCAAACTTCCTTGGAGACACAAACGAAATAATGGCAATTTCTTTCTTGACCGTTTTCTTAAAAGCTGCATAATGGCCGTAAAACGGAGAACACAACCCAGAACATAAATTGTTTAATATTTGAAAATAAACGTGGTTGCGCAGTTGCTCATTAAATTTTGCTTAAAAGTGCAGTAGATCTACTGCATATGGAGGGGAGTCCGAATGCTGCACTTGCTATGTCATTTCATTTCCACTGCGTTTCACGTCATTCTTCAACAGGGCGTAGTTCGACAAGTGTTTGGATTAGTAATCGTTTATGTTGTGGGTGTTTAATTTTTGTGTTTGTCCTTTTATTTTTACTCGACTTTAAATGTTATTTGTGCTCCCCAACGCTAAGTAGAATTTTAAGTGTTTGTCCAATCTCTGCGCCAACATGTTGAGCGCAAAAACATCAATTTTAGTACGCAGTTATACGTTGTTTATGCTGCTGCTAGTTGTGGGTGTGTTCGCCCAATTTGAGTGGCAGCAGCGCGATGCCTTTG
>NW_016207468.1:0-2061 GCF_001687245.7 Rhagoletis zephyria
AGTCAATGCTTATCGTACAATCCTGAGTGCATGGATGCGACATGGCGATATTACGCCACCAAAAACAACAACAGCCGAGTGTGAATGTGTTTGTTGAAATAGCCTGGAAGAAAGAGAAGAAAAAAGAACAATGAGGTAAGCCTTGTTGAATATTTTAGAATAAAATTTTGATCTGTATTATTTAATATTAAGAAATAAATCCGCCACAAGCAAAATGGTCAACAGCCACCTTCAAGTCAAACACACACACATATGTATATCATCGCATCAGGACTGTCAAGTGGACTTGGTGTGGACCCTTGTCATTGAGTAAACATGTCCATAAGATAACCTCAAACGCTGCACAGTCCTCAGTGTGCTGTGTAAACAAGCGCTTCAAGCCTGGCAGGAAAGCGACTCCTTCAAACCCCTTCCCGCATCACGGCTGTATGCATACATATATGCTTGTACGTATATGTATGTATGTGCAATAGGGTGTCCCAGAATAAAACGGATTATTAGGTTTAGAAAATTCATTATGCCAACACTCCCATTATTCCCTTATACATACAGTGCCGGACAAAAGTATTGGCACAGAGAATTTTTCGCAATATATGCAAAGTTTTTTTCTCTAATTTATTTTCAATATTTTTTAATAAAAATATAGTTCGTACTTCACCAAAAAAACATAAAAACAAAATCTCTAAACTTTGTGCAAAACTCAGGAAATTCAATAAATTGGCATACTAATTTGCAACTTTTTATTCAGATTTTTTAGAGAAATTCTAAGTATATAGTTTTATAGCCCAACTATTTTTAGTATAACAAAGTGCAAGTTTGAAGTATCTTAAAAATTGCGTTGATTTTTGNTTCAATAAATTGGCATACTAATTTGCAACTTTTTATTCAGATTTTTTAGAGAAATTCTAAGTATATAGTTTTATAGCCCAACTATTTTTAGTATAACAAAGTGCAAGTTTGAAGTATCTTAAAAATTGCGTTGATTTTTGGACATTTTTTTAGTAGAAGGTGTTGCTCATTTTCTCCATACAAAAAATAATTGTCGAACATACTTTGTACGGAAGAACCTGACTGAAAAAAAATGCCAAAAATCAATGCGATTTTTTAGCACCTTCAAGCTTGCACTTTGTTATACTAAAATTAGTTGAGCTATAAAACTGCATACATTTTGCATTTTTCTAAAAAATCTGAACAGAAAGTTGCTAATAGGTATGTAAACTTATTGAATTTTCCTGAGTTTTGCACAAAATTTAGAGATTTAGTTTTTATGGTTTTTGGTGTAGGATGAACTATATATTTATAAAAAATTATCGAAAATAAATTAGAATAAAAAACTTTTCAGATATTGCGAAAAATTCTCTGTGCCAATACTTTTGTCCGGCACTGTATGTACATAAAATTTAATTGACTTACAGCCGGTTTCACCAGCAGTTTACACGAAAAATTATTTTTTTATTTTCTGTCAATTTCCATATAATGTTCAAAAAATTCAAATCATTTTTCACTTAAGTGGCTTTCGTGAAATTGGCTTTGGTTAAGTAGTTGTATTGAGATTGCCACACAGCACGCAATATGTACTTCTCTAAAATTTTTGAAACATTTATGCCGCTAAGTTGACTAAAGCCGGTAGACGTTGGCTTTTCCGCAGCCGCTTATCGCTAACATCTGAGTTATCCTGCTGCTTTCAAGAGCTATTTTTGCCAATACCGATTGAACCCACCTCCATACGATATTTTGATAGTTTGCTGTCAAAACAAAGCATCGAAGAGTAACTTTGTCGAACAGTGTAGTTATCTTGGTACAAGTTCGTACGGGTCATCGTCATCCTACAGCAATACGCCTTTAGATTTGTACGCCAACGAAAAATTTTGGGACACCCTAATGCACTACGTACACGGGTGCGATGCTTTTGCGCGTATCGTTTTATTTGTCCTGCCATACAGCGCGACAGTTTAGTGCAATTGAATGTATTCCGCTCAAGAGACGCTTGGCTCGGCGCGACAAGGTATGCGTTTGCGGTTAACACGGAATGACACTAGAATTGTGGAAATGTTCCGTTCT
>NW_016207469.1:0-2061 GCF_001687245.7 Rhagoletis zephyria
AACGCTGAAGGCGGAGAGCTGCTTTGCTAGTAAAGGCAAACACGTGCCAAAGGAATGCGACAAACATTGTGTCAGAGGAGGAAGCATCTAATGCGAATGCTGTAGCAGGGTAATCGAGGAAAATATGTACATACCTGCAATGGTGGACTTTTCTTTCGATTTTATAGCACACGTGTCTTAGCTGTCTGAGCGGAAAAACAAAAGATTTGGAATACATAGACGCATTTATTTTAAAAATTCACTTAGCAATATCCACCAACTTGATAATCGAGGTTTATAAAATATGCAAACACTTTTAAGTCGCTGCGTCATAAGAAACCATACATATGTAAGCTGGGGAGATGCCTAACCGCAACTAAAGACATTTTTCAATTTAAGATTCGAGTTTTTAAAATAACAGGTAATTTTTAGCAAAAAAAACCGACTTCAACTGTCATATAAAAAAAAATATATATATATATATCTCATGATCCACTGATCGGATCTTAACCAGATTAGTATGGGACCACCTCTGAGACACTACCTTTCCGATGCAAAAAGAAAATCGGTTGACGTGGTCCAAAGTTATGCGGTAAGATACATAAAAAAATAAATAAAATAAAATAAAATAAAATAAAAANACTAAAATTTACTTGGATTATTTGATCATTTATTTACTCCATAAAAAGTCGAAAATAAATAGATGATATATTCACTTGAAAATTAATTTTAATAAGCAAAGGATATGTTCTAAGAGCCTAGAATATCACTCCACAATAGAGAAATTTAGTCAACCGATAATATTTTTAATTTCTCATTCCTTTTCCTATATAATGCTTCTCAGAAATTAAATCTCAAAAAATTTACTGCGAAACCACTTGGTCGTTATACCTTCTGTTGAAAATTAAAAATTTTGAAAATTTTTGGGAAATTTTTGGGAAATTTTCAAATTAGGGGAATTTTTTGTTCTTGTCTTATTTTGTGCTTTTTAACTAACTCATTGATCAAATTTTCATGAGAGTAGTCGTAGTGTTAAATTCGTAAGGAAAGCGCGAGACCCCACATCTCTCGAGAGTTGTAAAACGCTGGGTCTCTAAAAAAAATTATAAAAGTGCATACAACCCTTATCTGATATTTATACTTATTCTCCAGTAGATCATTGACGACAACGTATTAAATGAGAGTAAGTACTCCTCAAAAACCTTTACAGCAGAGTGTAAAAGATACCAATCCGCAATCGAACTTGGGTTCTTGTATCAATCAGACTACTAAGGGTTTTTAACAGAAAAACTGATTGAATGTTTGGCCTTAAATTCCAGTAGAAGATTTTCGAAGCATCACCCGACTTAAAGATTCTCAAGATATCACAAAAAAGCTTCTTTCTATGCAATTTACAGATCTTTTTTAGTTTTCTTGACAGAAATGTTTGTCCAGCACGCCTCAGCAAAAGTCTGGAGCCTTGCAGTAAAACATGCCGGGCATAATTGGGGTTTCGCAGTACGCTAAAAAACATAACCTATCTTGGACATATTCCCGCAATTAATGAGGTTTAATTTTCCTGCTAGGCGAATAACCTATTTCACCTCAATTTTTAGAGAAAAACAAAAGCCTGGAAAAGGATCAAAGATCCCGGCTTTCACTGAGCACTTCCAAAAAAATTTCCTGTAGCTTCACGTAGAATTTTGAATTAATTTTTACTCAATCGATTTGCGATACAATATTGGGAGTAGTATTTTGAAAAACCGAACTTTTTCTTCCTACAAACTATAAATATCCTTTTTAAAAACCCTATATTTCGTTACTTCAAAAAAGTTTTGTTTTTAAATTTAATTCACCATTAACTTTCCACATTACTTTGCACAACCAATAAATCTCTTCTTACATAACAAAATTTCTAGTTTTCTGAATAAATATTTGCTTTTAGCAAACAAATGGCACCACTTAAATGCCAAGCTCCATTGACCACTGACAATGGCTGAGAAAAAAAACTGCAAAAAATGTGTGTGTCCCTTTTTGTGTTACAACAAAAAAAGCAACAAACATTAAATATATTTATTGTGTTGCCACGCCATTTGTATGCAA
>NW_016207470.1:0-2061 GCF_001687245.7 Rhagoletis zephyria
TAAATACTTTCGTAATAATAAAACGGCAGAACAGGTACTTATGTATAACATTAATAACATTGTAAACGCCATATACTGCATATTCTTTGATAGTCTGTTATGATGAATGAGTTGCCAGCATTTATTGCTCCAGTAGCGTGATACGTAATTCGAAGCGAAAGCATTACAAATTATCAATAGATAAGTGATTGATAGCAAAAACTGTTTGTACTGGCTTATTAGAGGTAACCAACTACGAGTATCAACCGTACTATCGACAGTATCGATGGTTTTATTTTTTGGTCGCTATCGATGAGTAGTGATAGCTTTTCTCAAAGACGCTTGAACTACCGACAGTACTAGTAGGTAGTAGTGATTCGTCTTTTAAACGCCTTTTTCACAAGCAATCTTTAACTTTAAAGCTCACTTTCGTATATGAAGGTTGCTTTAAAATTTATAGCTATGTCTAATATACACGTGTAAATTATTTCTATTACTGGGTTTTGTCGAAAGCATGTTTCTTTGTTGTAAACAAATTAAATACCGATAGTAAGAAATGCTTTACTTTAGACACAACTATAAATTCCAAAGCAACGTTTATGTGAATAAAAAGTGAGCTTTCAAGTAAAAGGTTACTTGGGAAAACGGCCCTAAATTTTTTCATTTTTCCCAGTCATATGGTGAAAATTTTGGGAACGAAGAACGAGTGAAATAAAAAATATTTCTTTGACTCACCCGTCAACTCTTGATATATTGTTTTTGTTTTATATACATTTTGAGTAGTGTTGGGCAGTATCTATACCAAAAGTGCGAAGAACTCGATTCTCAAAAGGATCGCGAGCACCCGATTTTGAAAAGTATTGATACTGAGTACTCCAAAGAACTCAGTACTCACAAAAGAACTCGGAAGTACTCAGTACTCAAAAGATGAACTCGAAAGTACTCAGTAATCAAAGCTGCTCTGTTCCAATAATCGCTTTGATACATGTACTCAGGATCGATTCAAAGTACTCAGTATTAAGTGTCGAATATACTTAAAAATTATTGAGTTTTATTTACATTTAACGGTACTCAGAAATGATTGTACTCAATTTGTAGTTTCAATAATTTTCAAGTACAATTCTTATACCCAGTACATTTAGCCATTTATATGATGTGACTTGGGGTTCATATATTAATTTGAATAAAATACTGCCAGCTTGTGAGATTTCTAGACTAAGTATTGAAATGTTACCAACATGTGTTTATTTAAAGAAAGTACTCAGTACTCTGGAAAATACCCGATACTTAAAATTTTCGATACCAAAAAACTCCATCTTCAAAAGCACTCTATACTTCCCAATACTAATCTCGAGGCATCTAGGTGCCGAATGACATCCAATGTATTCGGTGCGCGTTCATTTCACTTGTGCCTCTCATGCGATCCATACGGAAAATATCGTCAAGTATGGTAAGTAATGTTATATTACGTTCTCATTGAGCCATTAACTCGAGTTTAACGTTTTGAGTTTATGAACAACTTTCAAGCGTTCACATTGGGGTGTTTAAGAAGAGTTTAATTTGACATTTTTTTGATTACTTTTTCTTATTCTCATTTACTCTGTTCCCGTACTACAGGAGTTAACACACACACACATAAGTCTAGAATACCAACCGTTTAGCTATAAAAAAAAAAAAAAGAAATAAGGATCGATAGAACTTTTTACGCTAATTTCAACCATACCAAAGCCAAAAAAAAGGTTAAAGTTCAACTTAACTATTTCTTATGTGTTTAATATCTCGGAAACTAGTTTCAAAATAATTTAAATGCCTTTTATGCAAGGTATATACTATAACCAGTTTTAGAACTAATTTTATATAAATTACATTTAAAAATATAAAGGCATATAAATTATATACATTCATGAAAGAANTTAAAAAAAATCAGAAAATTTAACTTTAACCATTGATATCTTTTTTATATTTTAATTTCGCCAGGTAATTTTGGTAGGGTTGAAATCAACACAAAAAGTTCTGTCGAGCCAAATTTTTGTTTTTTGCATCGCTAGATTGTTGATATTCTAGACTTACGTGCACAGAACG
>NW_016207471.1:0-2061 GCF_001687245.7 Rhagoletis zephyria
ATATTTGCAATCATATGAAAGAGATTCGTTTTAGTTTTAGTTTTTTTTTGCAGACACACAGAAACGCCCCACAATTATGGCCTTTTTCTGCATTTCATGTCTTCCGCTTTTTCTCCTTACCATTGCCTATTAAAGTTTTCACTTTACTATTCCTTCAATAATTTCTATAATGAATCATGATCAAATATTTGATAAATCACACAAAAACTTCTTTGTGATTTCTTCGCTTTTGTTTTTGTTATATTTTTATATGATTTTTCTTTTGTTCTAGGCTATTGCTCGTATTATTGCCTACAATGACTTAACCATTTTATTAGAAGCCGTCAATCACAAAACAACAAGGCGGCAGGCAGGAAGCCCATATAATTAGCGTAGGCCAGAAGCCTTTTGTCTGCTTGTTATTCTTTGCAATGATAGGAAATAGTATGTAGATACACTTGTGGACAAAATAATGGGTTCAAACATCAAAATGATATTATTTAAATTTTTATTTAAACCAAACGCAAATTGATTTAACCCAAACGGAAATCAATTTAACCCAAACGCAAATTAAATTAAATTAATCGTCCATCGGCGGCAGTTTCTAAGAACAGTGATGCACCACTTATGCAAAGTAACCAAATTATAAATTCAGTACACCGATAGTCGGCGGGCTACTATGGTAGGCCCGCGATTTTCGCACCAATCCACAAAAAAGTGCATACGCGTGGAAGTCAAGCGCGGTACTCACTCGTCGACAAATTTAATGCAGACGGCTTTCCTGGAACCGCACCGCTCTAACATACAAAACTATCGAGGTATCAATAAAAATGTTACCGTGGTCTACTATAGTAGGCCGCGCGTGTACTCTCGTGTTAGTCCCTCGAACAGACTGTCCAGATCTGGCGATTTCGCGCCAATTTGGCGATTTTTTTTTGATAATTGCGCGTAAAAATTTAAGAAAACGCCATTGGCAATTTTTCCCTTCAAATAATTTTTTTCCGATTATAGAAATACATATACAAAACTTAGTTTTCCACGATAATTTTACAGAAGAGGCTAATGAACTGCGTGATAAGCTTGACTTAAGAAGCATATTCAGCTATTTCCACAATTTCTTCAAAATCACCTATAGTGTCTGAATGATTTACATTTCTGTTGTTATATTAAGCTATTGAACCTTGATAACATACTGTTATTTGTTTTGGGATCATGTTTAAAACGAAATCAAAAGAATTTTTATTTGCTCCTTGTAGAAACGAATTCAGGTTTTGCAAGGGTTCCATCCGACCCTGCCAGATGTACAGATTTTTACGTACGGTAGGGATTTGCAGGGGTGGAAATAGTTGTACGGATTGAACGTACGGATTTTTAGCTTTCCGTCAAGATGTACGGGTTTCTGTACGGATTTTCGGAGTGTCTTTTTCATATTGTAACAATTTTTCTTCTTTACACACATCTCATAGGTTTCTTGTAGTTCCTGAACCTTAAATTTTTTTATAAAAAAATCGTGGTTTTCACTTGAGGGACTTATCTATTAAAAGCTTGACTATTTTTCACCCTATTAAAAAAGCCAACATGAGAATTGGATTTATAGGCCTTTAAAATTATGTATAACAATCTATTGGTAGACTTCGATTGTTAGGAAGTTTTGTTGCGTAAAATTAAAAAAAAACCCTAATTTTCTTTATTTCCACTTTAACCATCGCTTCAAACATTATACTGTTACTCGGTAGGGTCGAAAACCTACCTGAAAGGTTTTGTTGCATGTACATAAACTAAGAACACACTGCTTGTTAAAAAGTTCTAGTCAGAAAAATAATAAACTTGTCTGTGAAGCTATCATTATATAGGACCAGTGGAAATATGTGCTGCTTTATTTGATGTTATTTAAAGTCCGATTCCTGTGTTCATCTAAGTACAAACGAGTTTTTTTCACCAAACAAATTTGACCGTCCGGCTTTTTCACCCACCACTTTTTGTCCGGTGCGAATTTTATACTCTAAACGACTGGCAGTCCTGGTTCCATCATATCGGTAAAGAACATGAAGTCAGAAAGCCAATTTTCATTCTCCAATTGCG
>NW_016207472.1:0-2061 GCF_001687245.7 Rhagoletis zephyria
TTATAAATATATTAAAAATTCCGACTTTATGTTTTCACATGCATTTTTGGACCACCCTAGTGTACAGTGTACACTCTTGTTAAAATTAATAACACTTTTTTATGAGCTATATTTTATTGATTTACCAAAATATTGTTAAAAACAAGTACTCTCGCGTTTATAGTATTATCTGTTACTTTTATAATTATATATATAATTTTGCTTTGAACAAAAATGTACTAATGTAAACTAAACTAATGTAAAACAGGACGCTTACAGATTATACGAGCCCTAACCGCCAAAATAACGTAAGCGACACTTTTTTCAAAATTTTCTTTTTGATGCAGAAATATTCCTATAGNCTAGTGCCTTTTCCTGCTTTTTTCGCTATTTTGTTTTGCCTTTTTTGCAATACCTAGTGCCTTTTCCTGCCTTTTTCGCTATTTTATTTTGCCTTTTCCAGCCTATTTCGTTATTTTATTTTGCCTTTTTTATAGGTTTTTATGTCCTAAAGATCCGTTCCGTGATAATGACTTTTGCTAAAATTTCAAAATCAAAAGTTATCAAAACAAATTCTATGGGACTGAGAATTATTATTTTCTACTTTTTAATTCATTTATAAAAGCGTGGTATATTAAAAAGTTTGTTTCTATATATTATTTTTACTGTCGGTAATTGCAGTTTGTGCTTTACAAACAACGAAATGCCGGAACGATTGCACTTTCGGCATTGTGCATTACGAAATTTGCATTGGCTGCTTGGTGGTGCTTCCCACACCCAGAGCAGAATTGCAAACAGTTACTTTTGCTCGCGCTTGACTTAGGCTTTTTTCAGCTTCGTGGTGTTTCAGCTGAAATACTTCGCTGCGTTCTGCTTTTTGATGCAGAAATATTCCTAGAGCATCTAGATGCATTTCTGCATAAAAAAAGAAAATTTTGAAAAAAATGTCGCTTACGTTATTTTGGCGGTTAGGGCTCGATATGTATCCAATGGGATACATCTTCGCCTTAAATTTTTAATTTTTTTTTTATTTATTTATTTATTATTATTATCAACAAACAGGACGCTTACAGATTATACGAGCCCTAACCGCCAAAATAACGTATATCTTTATTAATGATATATCTTCCTGTTTCTCAAAGTGTAAGTTTCTTCTATATTCGGATGAACTGAAGATATACTATCAAATTAAAAATATAGAAGACTCATTGATTCTCCAGGGTGAGCTTGATAATTTATACTGTTGGTGTGCGCGTAATCGTTTGTCCCTCAATATTGGTAAATGTCATTATACCTCTTTTGCAAAAGTGATTAGTATTGTTCCAACCTCTTACTGTTTTTCGAATGTCCCGCTAAAACCAATTACTGATTTTAAAGACTTGGGTGTTTATTTTGACTCCAAGCTCACCTTCGCCACCCACACAAATGTTATTGTTTCTAAATCATTCGCGATGTTGGCCTTTATTCGTCGCAACTGCTCGTCATTTTCCGATCCTTATACTCTCAAACTGTTGTATTCGTGTTTATTCGGGTTGAGGTTAGAATACGCTATATTTGTTTGGAGACCTTTTCATACAGTTCATGTGAACAGATTGGAGTCTGTTCAGAGGGCTTTTATACGCTTTGCTTTGCGTCCGTTGAAATTTGTAGACCCTATTCCGTCCTATCGTTCTCGTTGTTTGTTGATAAATGTCCTTAGATTGCTCGCACCTCCTTATGAAAATTCGTTTTAATGTTCCCTCACGTATTATTCGTTGTAATGAATTGTTTTTTGTGGGTGTTGTTAAAACTGTTTATGGTATGAATGCTCCTTTAAGGAGGACTCTCTCCCAATTTAATGCTTATTCTTCATCTTTAGACTTCGATTTTTCTTACTCAAAGTTTACTTTTAAGAATTTACTCAAAAGGCACTTGTCATAAGGGCTTTCCTTATTCTATGTATATATTTGTCATATCGAGCCTTAACCGCCAAAATAACGTAAGCGACATTTTTTCCAAAATTTTCTTTTTGATGCAGAAATGCATCTAGATGCTATAGGAATATTTCTGCATCAAAAAGAAAATTTTGAAAAAAGTGTCGCT
>NW_016207473.1:0-193 GCF_001687245.7 Rhagoletis zephyria
TTTCAGATCACATGTACGTCGTTTATAACCTATACGTACCAGTAAGAAATCTACAAGCGGTCTTAAACCGCAGAAAAACAAATTGGAAAAAATTTTAAACAATCTTTTCTAATAATATTTCCGACCTCACAAATCAAATAAACTCGGAACATCAACTTGATAACGTCGTAGACGATATAACTAAAGCATTTCA
>NW_016207473.1:322-2061 GCF_001687245.7 Rhagoletis zephyria
GCCCAATCAGGGCAACAAGTACCAAACCAAAACCTCCATGGTGGTCCACTGAAATTGCAACCCTTAGAAGGGAATGCAGATCAAAATTTAATGAAGCTAAGAGATCCAACTCTTGGAGTGAATTTAAAGACTGGCAACGCCGATTTAAGTATGCAATAAGAGACGCTAAGCGCTCCTCATGGAGGAACTTCTGTCAGAAGATAGAAAGTACTTCGGAGGCCAGCAGACTGCGCAAAATACTATCTATGAGTCCCAGCAATATTAGCTATCTCATCAAGGAGGATGGTGATTGGACAACTAGCAGCGAAGAAACTCTAGAGCTTCTTGTACAGACGCACTTTCCGGGTTGCCTCCACAGTAGAGTCACAAATACCCGAATCATAGGCAACCATGATGACATTCCAGCGAATATCATAACCGAGGAGAACATAAAGCGTGCTATTAGCAGCTTCCAACCGTTTAAATCTCCGGGACCAGACGGCATTATTCCCGCTGACCTACAGCATACAGCAGGAATGATTGCACCCATACTCGTACCAGTCTTTGAAGCAGTGTTACGAATGAATTATATACCCCACAAATGGGAGGAGGTAAGAGTAGTTTTCATTCCCAAGGCAGGGAAAACTACACACACGAGACCAAAAGACTTCAGACCAATTAGTCTGTCGTCTTTCCTGTTGAAATCTCTAGAGAGACTAATAGATGGGCACATTAGAGACAAGGTGGGCAGCAAACTTTCGGCAGCCCAGCATGCCTACAACAAAGGGAGATCAGTCGAAACAGCACTCCATTCTTTAGTGCACACAATTGAAAGATCACTTTATTACAAAGAATACACCCTCGCGGCCTTCCTGGACATCGAGGGTGCTTTCAACAATGTATCTCCTGCAGCGATTATCTCATCTCTGATAAATCTGGGAGTAAGCAATTCACTAACCTCATTTATTGAACGAATGTTAATCGGCCGAGAAATAAGCGCAGGATTAGGTGGATCAGTAATAAAAAGGTTCCCCGTCAGGGGTACACCCCAGGGGGAGTAATATTACCGCTCCTGTCGAACATAGCAGTAGACAGCCTTCTTCGGGAACTTGAAGACATTGGCGGTTAGATAATTGCATACGCCGACGATATTGTAATAGCTATCTCGGGTAAACATCTTTCAACATTGACAGATCTGATCCAAAGATCCCTCAACAAACTATCCCTGTGGTGTAACAGGCGAGGACTGGGAGTGAATCCTGAAAAAACAGACCTTGTGCTGTTCACCAGGAAGCACAAGATACCTGATCTCGGGAACATAACTCTAGAGGGCAACACCCTCGCAATAAAGGAAGAGACCAAATATCTAGGTCTCATAGTAGATAGGAAACTAAACTGGGGGCCCAACGTTGCAGATAGAGTGCGCAAAGCAACAGTGGCACTATATTCCTGCAGCAGAGCAATAGGGAAAAAATGGGGGATGGAACCCAAAATAATACACTGGCTATACACGGCGGTGGTTAGGCCAATTCTCTATCACGGTATAGTGGTATGGTGGAACACCCTTGGGAAAGGGGTAAACTTCAAAAAAGTGGACAAGGTTCAAAGGCTTGCGTCCACACTCATAACTGGTGCGATGAGAACAACACCAACCAAGGCACTGTATGCCCTACTGAATTTTCTTCCGGTGGACCTACATACCAAACAAGTTGCAAGTGGCGCGGCAATTCGAATGAACATTCTAAATAAGTGGTCAAATA
>NW_016207474.1:0-2061 GCF_001687245.7 Rhagoletis zephyria
AATTGATTGGCTCTATGAAACCATAGTTAAGCCTATCCTGTTTTAAGGAGCCTTGGTCTGGTGAAACTCGCTAAATAAGGCTTCAATTGTTGAGCAGTTCTGGACTTCGATTTCATCCCTGAACGCACACATTACTGCGATTGCGAAATGACTTCCTTGTACTAGACTCACTGCTGTAGAGGCAGACGTCAGTTAGGGAGGTTATCAGAGTATACGTATACGATAGCCTGCACTCTATCAACCGCATCGGAGTACTTCCCAATCAGTCTAATCTGGGTGCCAGGCCACAGTAACATTACATAAAACTCCGTGTCTGATGAAGTGGTAAGCAAAAGCACCCTTTAAACGTTGTCAACTAGTATGGAACAGCTGGAGATAACTCTTTCCTCCTGCGGTTCATTTATGGGCGTTTGGGCCTCAAGTTAGTTCATCGAGCGCTGGACTAAAACTAGTACATGCGCAATTGCAAGATCCTTTTGGCTTGGTGTGAATCGCGGGCGGTCAAAGGACTACCTATACTTGCTTAGCCTCAGCTGTCGATATTTTTGTGGTTCGAAAAATGTATTGTCGATCATATAAGATATTGGAATTCGCCAAGAACGGCCATTTTTGTTTTTGGATCTGAACATTGGACCTTATTCATATAAAGAGAGCTGTAGGCTCAGACACAGTTTTTGCACTGATGAAGTGAGCAGAAAAATATACTTTTACTGAAAGTTGAGTCGGAGCTTAAGCTCACTTTTTATGCATAAGGCCCATTGTTGGTCTGTGTTGTTAATCCACAGCTCAATGCAGTGCACTGTGGTCTAGAATTTGCTTTTAGCGGCATATACCTTATTTTCGAATTTCAACATCTGAAAGTATGCAGACATTTTTTTTGGTATCATTGACCTGCAAATGGTAATATTTTGAAGAAGATATTTTTCAAGTGAATTTAGTTTTCTATTAAAGTGAAAACCAACTGTGTTCTTTCCTTGGCCTATTTTGTGGCCAAAAGTCAATTTCTTGACTTGCTTGAAATTAATTTTTTTTTTTCTTATCTTACTGCGAATACTTCAGAGTAAAAAACTGTATACCCTGTTTTTCGATAAATTGACTTACCGTTGGTTTGGTAACCCTCAAACAGATAGTTTCGAAATTTTCGCCCATTTACTTAACAACTAAACCTCTCCAAAATATTAGTAAATTGAAATAAAAATTTGTTGATTACGATTACATTAGTTGTAGTCATAATATTTTTAGGAATACAATCAAAGTGATCTTAGCTGTAATTTTCATGATTACTTAGTGTAATTGTAGTCTTAAAATTTTTATTATTACAATTACAGTATTCGTAATCATGCATTTCATAATTACGATTACAGTAACCTTAGAACTTAAATTTTTAAAATACAATTATTATAATCGTAATAGTAACATTCATGATTACAATTAAAGTAAACGTAATCGCAGCACAAACTGTCATTAGGATTACAATTAAGCAGTCATATGTAATCGTAATCATGAACTTCCCAGCTCTGGTTTCAACACATGGCTAATTTTCTAAGTACTAGGATCAGTAAATTGATGAAATTCGACTGTGAAATTAATAGGGGTATTCCCTGAGTCTTGCAAAGTCCTTTCACGGTAAAGTCCGGTTTTTGTATGGGACAGCTTTGCAAGCCCTGTAATCCGTGCACTCTGCAAGGACTGTGCAAGACTGCGAGAATACCCCTAATGGCTTTAGGCGACAGTGCACAAACTGGAAAAAAAATTGTGATACTACAAAATTCAACTAAAACAACTTAATATGGATCTCAAATGACTTTGGTTTGAGAACTTTAATCAATAAGTGTTTTCGTTGAGTGTTGCCACGTCTCTTTGATACCAATTAGTATTTTACTAATTTCAACGAGCCTTTTTTGTAAGTAATTAGATATGAATTACCAGTAAATTTACACTCAAAACATGTAGTCTCTATACCCTGGCGTATTTCTTAGTAGGGTTGCCACATAATTATTAATGTCAGATAGTTTTTTTTTATACCCGAGCGCACTTGTGCACAATTGTATATTAATTTTG
>NW_016207475.1:0-2061 GCF_001687245.7 Rhagoletis zephyria
TTCGAGTGACGAAAGCTGAACTAGAAACACAAAATTTATGATATAAATTACAATTAAAAGAGTGAGAAATATTACAATTTCGGCATGTGACTGGAAAAAAATCTCTAAAATACACACAAATTGAGGTTTCCAAGACATGTACTAAGTGATTAGCGCAGCTGCATCCTTCTACTTGTCCACTCGCGGGAAATTCCCCGATTTGCAGGGAATTTCGATTTAAGTGGCAATCGGGGAATGGCCACTTTTTTCGGGGAACCAGGTATGTTATTTTTATATCCTAAAGTAACCAGATTAGAAGAATAAGTTAATTTTTAACCATTTGACCCTTTTTGGAGCGAAATTTTTTCTATTTGAGTCGTAATATCTCCACAAAAGGAGTTTTCCCAGATATAAGCTATATATATATACCAGATGAAAGCTAAGGCTTTGGGCTAGACTTGTGGGAACTTAGAATAAAATCGACTGACATGTTTTTGAGAAATTGCCCGAAATCTCTATTTTCAGCAGCCCGATTTTTAGTTTTCAGGCGATAACGTTATGACATATTTATTTTTTATAAACGCAAAAGACAGCGTTAGATAGCTTGTTTTAAGACCCTTCTACTGATGTCCACTTCAATGGTATGGAATGAATAGTACGATCTCAGTGGTAGATTATAAAAAGCGCCTTTTTCGAGTTTCAGGCACCAGCCACGCCCACAAAGGCATACGAATCGAAATATCCTGGAACAAAACCTTCCAAGGTTTTTTTTTTAACTTTAATTCCTGAAAGTTTGTAAAAAATTAAATGAAGGTACGTACAGACGCTACACACATCGCAAAGCATCTCGTAGTGGAGACACAAACCAAAACACATTTAGCTCTATATCTTTCCAACTACTAGCCGGAATTTAATATATAAGGTATCGTTGGAAAGGTCTTGCAGAGTGTGTCCAGAAAATGTGTTCAAGCTTCATAAACGATTAAGCGGATACTTAAAAATTAGGCTAAAGTGTTGCGAAACAAGAAACATGTCGATTGGACGTCTGGATAAAAACTTCCAAGTCTCGTGCATATGTATATAAGCGAGTCCTTTCAGCATGCTACTAGGGCTGCTTTCGTCACTCGTCATTTTCAGACTATTTTCATGTCGTCGGCCAAGTGGAAGATCGTCCTATCTCGGCACCCGGTTCGAAGACGCCCTATCTCCTATCTAAGCAAATGGTTCTAGAACGCCCTATCTCAGAGTTTGGTTGAAGAACGAAGGGTTCAAGAACGCTATATCTCGTCTGCCACTTTTTCTTCGATGAGGATTTTATTCCTTCAAAAAATGTGGTGTAGTGGAAATACATATAAGCTTAATAAGCATTTATCGTGTTACATTTCAGGAACTATTCCTTAAGTGCACATATTTTCAGTTCGGTTTTTTCGTTTTATTAGAAATCTTTATAAGCTGACCATGCATTATCACTTATTTCACGTGACATTATTCTGTTGCTGATTCGTCGTGTTATCTCTTCCATCATCGTTTTGTTTTTTCTTCTCGCCGGACATTGTACACGAGGCTCATTCGATATTGAGTATTGAATTCTGTTTACATCGGCATTCTTAGATTTTCATCAATTTATCTATCAGAATTGCAGAATGAAAATTATGAGCCCCACTACCGAACAAAATTAAAAAACATTAATATATTTCATGAATTGAAAAAGCAAATGATTTCACAACTTTTCAGCTCTGCCCTATCTTAAGATGAATAAATAGATACTGACATACCTACTCATACAGTCGTAACGAATTTTTAATACTGAACGATCTCGTTAAATGAAACGATTGATTCGTACTTTGTTTGCAGCTGACTGGTGCTTTTTGGCGCTTGTGTGGCCACAGACGAATATGATAAAAACAAAGGAACAAAAGGGTCATTGAATTCAATATTTGTTTTCGGTTTCATATTTACAGCATTCCGGAGAATTCAAATGTTGTTTGTTAAGACTGTTGGCAAATGTTTTACAAATTTAGGCAAAACATTATTGTGTGTACCTACCCTGTGGGGAAAATCTCTAGTTCTGAACTGGGGCGC
>NW_016207478.1:0-2061 GCF_001687245.7 Rhagoletis zephyria
TACTCACCGAGCAATCGTACGATGCTCCCAAGTTCTACTGGGTATTTATATTTAGTATGTATGTATGTATATAAATTGAATTTTTTTCGCTTATAAATAAAACCTCCCGATTTCAAATGTACATATGTATATGTATTTGCAAATATGCACATATGTATAATGCTTCTTTGTATACGTATGTATGTATGTATGCACATTCAAAAATATGCAAACATACGACTGCAAATTGTTAAGGTACATGTTTATTCGCATTTTTGACAGTGAACTTGACCAAATCAGCGTATTATCTACATTAATAGGCTATAAATAAATATTATATGTACATATGTATGTATGTAGAAAGGCTCTTACTAAATTTTTAAGTTTTTTTTTTTAGTTATTGCGTAAAGAAACAAACAAGTTGGACACTATGTATCTACAAACTTAATGGCAATAAATTAGTTTACATTTTATATCAAAATTTATTATTATTATTTTTAAGGAATGCCAAAATGTGCGGGAAATTGTGGTATTTTTTGTTAGTAAACCCGGGATTTCGGGATTCATATTGAGACATAACTTTTATGAATATGAATAGCCATAAAATACGATAAAATTTACGATAAACCGACGGAACGCATACATCACAAATAACTATAGGGGTTTTCACGATCTGGTGCATACTGTCTAGCATGGTGCGCCGGTAAATACCAGGTACTCTTGAAAGTAATGAGTAATAAAAAATAAAACATTAAACAAACACAAAAAAATTCTCTAAACATGTTTATTCTACTGCATAAAGAAATGGCAAATGGCGAATTTTTTGGCATTTTTTTTCGCAAGTTACTCCAAATTTTGAGGGTGTACGATTCAAATGGACCTCAGATTCGGATTCAGCGGGGCACACACCCTTTTTTTGTGCAGGGATTGTTATTATTGCCCTTAAAATGTGTACGTAAGAGCAGCAAAGTATTTAAAGCGGAGTCTTCTAATCTTGATCTGAACTTTTTACATACAAAACCGGCTGATGAAAAACATCTTTCGGCTTCAACACTTTTAAGCTGAACTGTCAAAAGGTAGTCAGTCATAAGCCATTTGAAGATATCTTGTCCATTACAAAATATTTGAACTTCTTTTACCAGTACGTCGGATAAATTATAAGTTTTTTTTTTCATTTGAGGAAGTTTGAGTAGATTGATTTAAAAAATTATGTAATTTTTCGTTTACATTAACGATGCTATGAGTACAATCATTTAAATCTCCTTCAAAAAGTTTCAGGCTGTAATTTTAAAAGTATAGTTTCAAGCTTTTTGTTAGTTGTAGTCAAAATGGCATTTTACAAAAATTATACTTCAAATTGATAAAAAAAGTTCTTTCTATCATCCCGATATTTCAAATTTTTCGGGCTCTCAAAAATACCAGGATCCCGGGATTGGCATCCCTAGTACATATGAATGTAGCAATCAGCCATTAAATCAAGTTTTAATATCATATATGTATAACCGGCTTGGAGATCAATAACCCCTTTTTCAGCGCATGCCGTATGAATTAATTTAAATTTAATATATTCCGTACAATCATTCAAAAATCGCCTTTCCGCACTGAACTTGCTCAAGCTACATTTGTAATCATCTGTTTTCGTTACCGTAAAATTGAACCACTTTTACTTTTCATTTTGCAAAAGTCGCACCACGTAGTCCATTTTTATTTTTAAATTAACATTTTATTGGGGTAGGTAATACATACTATACCGATTTTTTTTATTTCAGATGTTGCTGTTGTCAACGTCCTATTTTTGTATATTGTCGTTTAAAGTTCAAAACCACGTATCGTGTTTCTGCAAAACCTCGTAACTGACATTTGTGCTAAAAAAGATATTTGCTCACCGGAAGCTCCGGGCATCAAACCCTTATCCATTCATACTAAAATATCGATACTTAGATATAAGAAGGAATAATAAGGGATAAAAGAGAGCACCGTTTTGAAATAATACAGATTTTATTCCCTCCTTTAAAGTTTGGGCAACCTCACATACATACGAGGTTTTGCATTTTCTTGATAAGCGGTTTTGTACTTTAAACG
>NW_016207479.1:0-1166 GCF_001687245.7 Rhagoletis zephyria
GGAATGTGCGTATCAAATTTGATATCAATATATCAATATTGAGGTGGATCTATCAGGTCTAAAGCTACACTGATAAGGCCCAATTCATGGACAGTGCGCTTTGGCGGATTCCGCCGTCATCGACTCGGGCTCGGATCAATTCATTTTGAAAAGTGACATCAGGCTGTGATCAAAAAATTAAACTAGGCCTTGCAGACAAAAGTTATTTTGAGATTGCGGTTTCGGGATTCGCAAAACGAGTTTAGACCGCCGATGAAATAATTCACGAGGTCTTAACTCCATCCATCCACGTGTTCATTTTCGGTGCTTTTACTATTCAACAGTGTGTGAAAAGTGTTCTCACTAGGTCGGCTTGGTCGTTTTTACTAGACTCCTAGCTGGCCTCGAAACCTCCCATAAGTTGCCTAACCTACTCAAATAATTTTAGAACGTCTTCCATCATGCCTGGAAATTTCACGCTCTTAGTGGTCCGCGACAATGTATGTTCCACTCATTGAATACATCTAAATAATTGGAGACATGTCGCTTCAGGCAACATCAATGTTGCTTGATGGATCTTTTTATGCTGAAACCTATAACTGGATACTATAATTTTTCGATAACCAGTAAAGTTTATCCGCCTCACTCCATTTTCTGAAGGTGAGAACAAAGATCTCTTCAGCTGATCAGTGGCGCCTCTCACATTAAACTCCCATCCCACTATATACTGTTGTGGTTACAAATTTAATCTTTGTAATTAACTACTATACTATCAAACTTATAAAAATATATTGGGGTGTAATTGATTCTGTACCGCCCTCCACTTCGGCCCATCTATGCCTGCACTGTTGTCCTTTCATTTAATTATTTACTTAGTTGTCGGCATGGATTCGCGCTGATGTTTATATGAATTCTTATTTCACAATTTCATGGGTGGGTGGGTTTAGTAAAATGTATGTGTGTGTATGTATGTTCATGTAAGCATGCACATTTATACCTACATAAATATATATGTAAATATAAGGGCTATTCGCGATCCGGTGCAAATGGCCTAGCATCATTGCATTGCAAATTTGTATTGCAAATTATTTGCAATACACAAACAAAATACACGCATTTGCATTTGTCATGGCTTGGCAAATTTGCAATACCGAAAATCCATAGCATAAAAATGCTATGCATTGCAT
>NW_016207479.1:1190-2061 GCF_001687245.7 Rhagoletis zephyria
TGTTTTGCAAAAGCTTTACCATGACAGTTTAATAAAGGTCGCTCACAATCCATGGCATATTTCTGCAATTGCATAAATTTGTCAGCTCTTATGCACCGAATCGCGAATAGCCCTATAGTATTTTTACATATGCATGTGTTAGATGAACCATGGAGTAGAGTAAGGGGAGAACAAGTGAGCCAGAAATAGACAGCAGTTCGCTACGAACGGAAAGGCTTCAAGTGCATTTACATCATTTGATGATCTGAGATTTTTCTATCACTTGCAGTGATTACATATACCTAAAGAGGTGAAATCGGTATATTTTTTATATTATATGCATATGATTATATGTATATCGCTTTTGTACTTATGTGTATCCACGTCGCATATTTATGTTTTCATTGTTTTCAGAATTTTCGTACATAAATATGCAATCGTTTGTGTTGAAAATTGGAATGTATATTTCATAGAATGAAAAATCGTTCAACAGTATTCGATTTTTTTTTATAAATAAACGAAATGCATACATACAAGGCCGGCAATTGGTTCAATACGTGATTTCATTCATAAATGTAAGCGCAGTCATACATGTACTGCATTCTATTCAAAAGCTTGTCTAAGGAAATAAAAACAATTCTTGAAAGCGCAGAGCCTAAATTCATACTTTAGTTTTTGAAAAAGTTTATATTTTAAGCTTTCAAAAAATTTAACGGAAACTAGTACAGGGTAGCTCTGAGGAGAATGTTGTCTACGAATTTAACTATTCAAGGTTGTAATTCGCAGGGTGTATTGATGATTTATTTTTTTCCTTATTTCGTTATTCGAAAATATTTTTTCATCGTGGTTAAGTGTGCTGTTATTTTTATATGGCGAAACCACGCTAAATCAA
>NW_016207481.1:0-2060 GCF_001687245.7 Rhagoletis zephyria
AGGCGCACTTCAGCCGCTGAATATTGCCGTTCTGCCCATAAATAGCAAACTGAACGAGGTCATTTGCATAAAATTACAAAGAGGAAAGTCGATATTCTGCAAAGGTATGCTTTTCCCTTTGAGTAAGTTTAAATTGTAAAATTGTATCCTTCCAATACAGAGCGTAACTGTGTTTGACCATTTGAAATGGCAATCGGTATTTGCTCGCCATTTTTCTGCTTTGTTTTTAATGTACCAGAGTGCGTAAAAGCTACGTTATATACTAAAAATAAGCTGGAAACCCAAATTCAAACATCCCTCCCTCCGTATAACGAAATTACCAGCGAGCGCTACATGCGCACACTTTAACCAGTACTTTACCGAGCTGAAAGAGCTGTAACCTAAGTATATTTTTGTTTAGTTTTAGCGCCTAGCGCTTGGTGTCAAAGCGCTTGAGGGAAATGTGAAAGTAAACGAATTGGAAGAGCATCAAATAGGCCCAGAGAGCTGCTATCGCAGTTGGTGCTGGCAAACATCGATAAACGTGCCGAAATATTTATTGCTAATATTGTCGATTTGTAAACGCAATCGAAACTAATGACAATCCAAGTGAACTGGAATTAATGGCCGCGGAAAGGCGACCTGTACAACCCAGCTATTGCGGTCGGATATGGTTGGTTGTGATGTAAGTGTTTTAACTTCGCCGCCTGAATCACTGCAATTAGAACTCCACACCAAACTTTCAAGCCGTTGTGACTTTTACCCACGACAATACATAGAAATTACGTAGATAGATACATATGTATGTATATGTTCAGTGGTTTTCTGGTCTACTACTAAATATATACCTACAGATACTCATGTGAAATTTTTTAAATAAGCTATGTACATACATATGTACATATATACATATATAAAAAATGGATTAGCCAAGTACTTTGAAGTACATGAACGATATGCCAAAACTCGAAGCCGTAATTTCCTGGTACTATCACTTTTTTAAGAAAAAAAGGGTTATTCTAATAGCGGTCATCCCTCAGCAGGCAATGGCAAACCTCCTCATCAGACTTCATCGAGTTCACTGGGATATGAACAAGCGACATCGGATTTCAAAGCCAAGTGGTTTCTGCCTACTGAGCTAAGTTCGCCACGTAAACGGTTCTTGCCTGTTCCTCTTTTTTCATGTGCTAACCCAACTAGTTACAATCCAGTGCTTTGAACGCTTGAGAGTGGTTTAAGAAGCCCTATGAGATTCAGTGTCTATGTAATGAAAAAACAGACGGTTAATTATTCCGAAATAATTTGCGTAGTCCTAACGTTAAAAACTGATTCGTTCAGACTTGAATTAACTTGAAGACCCTTACTCCAACATTTTGTCTCATCAGTGACAGTGATTTCGAAGAAATAGCAACTACAACGCCAAAAGCTTTCACCCAACAAAAATGTAATCATTTGATGAGGGATCTATCAAAAATATTGGCTTCTAGATTAGAAGAAACAACTTTATTGTATCAGGTGCAAAATGGCAGAAAATTATATATTTTTTATTCATATCTGGGTATTTCAGATCTCTCATATCGTACGGGATTATATCGCCCTGCACCGTACCGCGCCTGTTTAACAAGGGTGGAAAATGTTGTGAGCAAACTTGACAGCACTGTCGCGGGGTAGAATAAATCAACCATATTTCGTGAAAAAAATGCCATTAACTCAACTTGTACTCACACCAGAACCCACAATTGGGAATTACCATTGACCTTGTAATTGAATCCAATGTCAATCAACCTTTCACATTTATGGTTTTAATTAGCAAATATTGGTCGATGACTTCTCTTGTTGGGCAGTCATATTTTTATCATCCAATAGCATTTTATTATTCGTGGCAGCAAAAACATTCCAACAGCAAACCATACCAAGTGCAAGTAATCCAAATAACCTCTACATTGTTTTTATCTGTAGTGTCAAGCGTAAAAAAAATATAACTGTAAAATCTCTTTTTTCTAAAGAGAATTGTAATATTATTTTTTATCTACGGTTATGGGCCGAAGAATCTTTGTCCATGTAAAATATATCCATGTCAA
>NW_016207483.1:0-2060 GCF_001687245.7 Rhagoletis zephyria
AGCAAAGCGTTAAGTAAACATAACTCTTACCAGCCTGTACACGTACACACTTAAATTCGGTATATTCAATGATAGGAACACTAACTTCCTCGGATTGTATCGATAAATGCACCGCAAAAAGAACACCGCCGCCGATTCTGACCTCGCGGTCGCTCCTGTATATTTGATATTCATTTCGCAGAATTTCAGTGTTAAAAATATGAGGTTTTAGCCATGTTTCGGCCAAGGAAATAATATTATAATTGTAGTCAAAACCTCTTAAATATAAGTCAGTTAATTTGATATTCAAACCTCTAACGTTTTGATAGTAAATAATTAAATTAGACTTGCGAGTTAGTTTTGTGAATTAGAATTAAGATTAGACATTATAGCTAGGTTGTTATTACTTTTATAAGGTTTATACTCAAACTCGCGAATAAACGCCCCGGTCGGCCAAAATGAATTATTTAGTAGTGATTCAGAATCTTGAAGATTGATCTTCTCGGAGGTATTAGAACCAACTTTTTGGTAGTGACTTCAGATACACGTGATTCCGAGTTTTTCGGAGGATCTATGTTAGATAGGGTAGCTTT
The DNA here is from genome assembly GCF_001687245.7 of Rhagoletis zephyria. Lineage (NCBI taxonomy): Eukaryota > Metazoa > Arthropoda > Insecta > Diptera > Tephritidae > Rhagoletis > Rhagoletis zephyria. The sequence goes on from NW_016207483.1 coordinate 573, forward strand.
AGATGTCGGTGGCAACACCGTTAGATCAACAGTTTGATTGTCGTTATTATTTTTAGACGTAGACATAGTGGATATGGCTTTAAATAGCGGAGGCTCCAATGCCTGAGGGCATGGAGAAGAAAGGTTGATTGGATCTAAGGGCTGAGATGGAGGATTTTTCTGTGTAAATAGATTCAGTGACTATCTTTTTAGATGGACTAATAACACGCCTACGCTTATTTTCTCGACTTTCCTCGGAGTTTGGAGGATTGTCGAGGCATGTGAAAGACTTAAATATTTTTTCATAATGCTAAATTTTTCAACATGCGCCGACAGATCCTTCCCGATTTCAGAAAAACTATATCTGGACCTTCTAAAGAATTTAAGTAAATCGACTTCGGTTTATCGGCATTTTTGACAAGGCCAACGAAANGCGTCTAACACCCTACCGCTCAAACCAGCACATTTTATGTGGGCAATCCCATCGCAGAGCCAGGATGACACATAGGCGTCGCTCTTAACGTGACAATTGGCGTAAATACACGACATATTTGAAATGATGTCAATAGATATGTTTGTAGGTTTATACACAATATTAGAAGCAAAAAGGCAAGCAGTTTTAAAAGCGATGTAGCAAAAGAAAACAATCAGCTGATAAATATTAGCTTGAATTCTATGTAGCGGACAATTTTAAATACACTGTATTTTGACAGTTAATAAACGTAAAGCAAACAGCTGTGACAAGGATGAAATTGCAGAAATCAGAAACAGAGTAAAATTTATGTGCACAAACAAACACAATTGAAATTATGGATAAACAGAATCAATTCACAACAACAATATAATTTTTTTAAAGGAAAGACTCGGCACACACAATTAATAATGTTAAATTAAATTGATCAAATTCACTAGAAATGTTGATATTTTACTTAACTTTAAATTGTGCACCAAATGTTTCTTGATACTTTCCACTTTAATCAATGTTAAAACTCTTGCAAAATAAGATATTAAAAGAGAGCACAAACAAACACAACATCACAGCATTTGTTTTCGGCGGATGTATAGCATTTACCGTGTAAAATAAAACACATATTAATCAAATATGGCTGCAAAACAAATAATGTTGAAAAAATGTGCATTATTTACAAAAAGATAAAGAAAATAAAGAAATTCTAAGAAACGGTAGCATCGAATTGTTTTCAATCACAGTTTCACTCTATTCTCGATTCCGTCTGAACCTTTCCACAAATTCTGCGTCTCTCAAGTAGAAAGTATTCATTCTCTCTTGATACCGATACACTGTAGGAACGTTTTCGTTTTTACTTTCGGAATCACTTGACCACATATCGATAGAAAAATGGTATGCTAACGTTGCTTTGTGTTACAAAATAGCTACACTTCTTTAATTTATTTGAACACTTGTAGGACTTGTAGCGCTTATGTAACAGGCCCCAACTATCCGCCATATTGAGGATAAAAAAGTGCCAAAATGTGCCAAATAGAAAAATA
>NW_016207485.1:0-2060 GCF_001687245.7 Rhagoletis zephyria
TTGTTAAAGTTGCGAAATTCACCAAATATGTTGATGCAAATTGCATCGAATTTATCATCCAAAAGNTGTTAAAGTTGCGAAATTCACCAAATATGTTGATGCAAATTGCATCGAATTTATCATCCAAAAGGTGCGTGAAATAGATAAATGTCACTTAAATGTAAGCACTTTTAATGCACATGACCATTTTCTTTTAAGTAATATGCTATTTTTGTTAACTTAACCACGATAAAACATTTATAAAAGTAGTGAAGTAGTAAACATGCGAGGGTTGCAACTGAACACCGAAGTTGGTGCTGCCAGACGATTTATCATCAAAATTTTTACTTGCGTCCACAGTATTTTTGCGTCAAATTCCTTTCTCTGTAGGCGTCCTTCGGCCGCGCTTTAGGATTATAACCCCAACCAAATAGAATTCTCCTTTTGGTGTGCACCAACTGGGGCTACCGCCTCAGCGATGTAGCCTTGCGAAAGAATGAGGTATGTGGTAAACCTGGGGCTGCCGCCCCAATGTTGTCTTTTATGGTTACTGATTACCCTTTTTTTAGGTTTTTAATTTTTTTTTTTAAATGGAGCCACAGCCGAAAATTTTTAATAAAAAATCGCGGGATTTTTTATTCCAAATTTTCCTTTTTATTATGTATTTCCAAAGAAAAACATACATTTTTGTTTAAAAAAATGGCCATAAATGAAATTTTTTAGAGGTTGTTATTTAAAAAGCCCATCTTCAAACCTACCCTTATGTTGTGGAGGTCATTATGAAATATAAGTTGACGTTCTTTGGCTGCACTTTTTATATGAAAATTTGTTAATGGAAGTGCAAAAAATTTGAATAACAAATTACTTAATTTATGTAAAAATATCTGTTTCTTAGCATCCTCGTAAAGTTTCATGAGCAAATTCGTTATAGTTTTGCTAAAACACACACATGTCGATGTACACTAAAGTCAACCCTTACATTTTCTCACTGGGTAGTAATACATTACATGCGTCATAAATAATTTAATGTATTTTTATGAGTATTAGATTCTATTACTGTTCAAAAAGTCCACACGATATTTCATATTAAATCGCATATTTTGCTATTTTCACTTCACTTTTTTATCAATAATATGGCAACTCACAGCCAGGGATAGCTGGCAGCCCTGGGTCCAACCGATGTTCAGGACTGCCAACTCTACTTGGCTATGAAGTGCCATATTGAGGATAAAAAAGTGCCAAAATGCACCAAATTTAATAAAAGTACCAAAAACGGTGCCATTCTTTCTAATTCGTCCCATTTAGCATTAATAGGTTCATTCCTTATCTTTTTGGACTAAAATCTGAAAAGTGTCAAAATGCCAGAGCGTAAGCAAAATGCGCTCACTAAAAGAGAATAGCAGAAAAAGTAAAGGAACGCAAAAAAACCAAATTTTTAGTCCAAAGAATTGCAACAACAAAACTAACGTCAAATAAGAATGGAAACGTATATACAAACACATTCACACAAGCACAAGCACAATAAACACTTACTATATCAGTTATTTTTTGCCTCCTTCCAATTCACTTTTTTTACTTTTTTGGATTAGTCTCACTTTTTGCGTATTCTCTAATTTCCGTTAATTTAAATTTAGTTGAGTTTGACACTTTTCAGGATTTTGTCAAAAAAAATTCTTCTGACTAACCGTCCTATTCCCACACCACTGACAAAACTCAGCGGCTGACTATTGCCTTTTCTACTGCGCCTAATACTATGCCGCAAATTTATTTTAAGCTGTCGTATGACAATTGTCAGTTTTATTGTTATGACCTACTGAGTAAGTGACAACGGCGAAACAATGTTTATATTNCACTGAGTGTTGCTCTCTCATTTTTGCTGTCATTTTCGAGTTAAGGAACGCTTTTTGGACTAAATCTGACTACTTCGGACTTTTTCTGACTATTTCTGGGAGATAAGGAATGCTCCTAATATTAGAAAAAAATTCGTAAAACAAAAGTCCAATGCCAAAGTAAGATAAACCAGTCGCATACACTACCCTGCCAGCCACGGCTCACCACTTTCCCCTAAAATTCAAACGATT
>NW_016207486.1:0-2060 GCF_001687245.7 Rhagoletis zephyria
CAGCCTTCTAAGCATAGGTTACAAGGTCTTATCGAGCGTATTGTGTGTGCAAAATTAAACACTTTTACATGCCAAATTACACACAAAGTGTTTAAAATTGATTAAATATATTATTTGTAAAAAATTTTTTTTGNGCTGAGCTATTCAAGTACGGCGGCGAGGAGTTGATAAGGTGCATGCATCAACTCTTGTGCAGAATATGGTCAGATGAACGCATGCCCGACGACTGGAATTTAAGTGTGCTCTGCCCAATCCACAAGAAAGGTGACCCCGCCATTCGCGCCAACTACCGCGGGATCAGCCTTCTAAGCATAGGTTACAAGGTCTTATCGAGCGTATTGTGTGTGCAAAATTAAACACTTTTACATGCCAAATTACACACAAAGTGTTTAAAATTGATTAAATATATTATTTGTAAAAAATTTTTTTTGCTTTCAAAATTTTTGTAATTTTAAACATTTCATGTGTATATTTTAAACAATTCATGTTCAAAATCAAATCTTGAACATCTTGTGCGTTTATTTGCACAGATCCTGGTTGAAAAAGAAACACTTATCAGTAGTAGCTTGACATGCAGTTTTTAGAGTGTAGGTACGTTTTTTGATGTATTAAATTGAGTCACGTGATGTTTTTCGTTAGCTTAAAGGACGTGCTTTAACAAGAAAAATATCAAAATTGGAAGAAATATTGAAGTGAATTAATATAAGGAATTGAATTAATATAGGAAGGAAAATTTGTTCTATATAGAGTACATACCTATAAAACATAATAAATACTAAAGTTATTAAACAGCAATGTTCTTCAAAACACTGAAACTCAGTGAAGGCCGTCTTTTATACAACACTGAATTTTTATAGAAAATGAGTTAGGGGTCTTTCCATATTGAGGTCAGCGTTGCCAGGTTGACGTTTTTAACGTCATTTGGATGTTTTTTGTACCCTGTTGACGTTTGGACGTTTTTTGTGTAAAAAATTACGTTTTTTAACTTCCCAGTGAATTTTCTTTGTTACTAAATCTTATAAGTAGAACTTCAAAAGATTTTTTCTAGATTCTTGGACTAAGGATCCCGTGTTCAAAGGCTGGTTGTGTAAACACTTGGGGTTACGAGGCTTGCTGTAATGTTTGCAATTGTACATTAAAAGCCAATTCAGGAACAGCCGATCTATTGAAACAGACACGCTCGCAAAGGCACCAAAAAAGCTGTGCAGCATAAAACGTCNTTTTTTGTACCCTGTTGACGTTTGGACGTTTTTTGTGTAAAAAATTACGTTTTTTAACTTCCCAGTAAATTTTCTTTGTTACTAAATCTTATAAGTAGAACTTCAAAATATTTTTTCTAGATTATTGGACTAAGGATCCCGTGTTCAAAGGCTGGTTGTGTAAACACTTGGGGTTACGAGGCTTGCTGTAATGTTTGCAATTGCACATTAAAAGCCAATTCAGGAACAGCCGATCTATTGAAGCAGACACGCTCGCAAAGGCATCAAAAAAGCTGTGCAGCATAAAACGTCAGAAAAAAGTAGGCGATTTTTAAGACTTAATTGAAAACGTAATGAACACAAAAAAGACTGAAATATTAGGTCCATTCAATAACTTTTCCAGTAAGTACTTGCAGCGAGAGCGTAAAAGAAAAATATAGAGTAAAATTGAGAGCAAGAGAAAATTTTCTGAAAAAGTTATTGAACGCAGAACTAGTAAAAACTTGAAACTTAAGCCATTTTGACACTTTCTGACGGTTAAGTTTTGGCGCGCAATTTTCTTTTTAATACAATAGATTTAAATTTTTCATCCATATANAAAAGAAAAATATAGAGTAAAATTGAGAGCAAGAGAAAATTTTCTGAAAAAGTTATTGAACGCAGAACTAGTAAAAACTTGAAACTTAAGCCATTTTGACACTTTCTGACGGTTAAGTTTTGGCGCGGAATTTTCTTTTTAATACAATAGATTTAAATTTTTCATCCATATATCACTAATTATGTTTCATCAAATCATCCTCTTAACCAGTTTTTTTACATTTGAATTTGAAACATAATCTTACTTTTTGACTCCTGCAAATT
>NW_016207488.1:0-2060 GCF_001687245.7 Rhagoletis zephyria
CAGCTATAATTTCACAACCATCAGTCACATGAAATTGAAGTTAGGTATGTAGACATATCTGCGGTAGGTGCTTTACTGTGAGCATACATATAGCTATATATACATTAGTTTATAAAAAGTGGCGTGGCACANCAGTCACATGAAATTGAAGTTAGGTATGTAGACATATCTGCGGTAGGTGCTTTACTGTGAGCATACATATAGCTATATATACATTAGTTTATAAAAAGTGGCGTGGCACATTCCATAAGCGTGGACCCTTTTATCACCTATAACTTGGGAACCATAAGTCCCAAGAACTTGAAATTTGGTGTGCAGGCATATCTACGGTAGGCGCTTTAAGTAAGGCATACTATATAACTGAGTGAAACATCCTATAGGCGTGGAAAACTCGGAAACATATGTCACGCGAAATTGAAATTTGGTACGCCGAAGTAGCTTTAGTAGGTGCTTATAGTAGGCTATATATAAGTGAGTTTGTAAAAGGGAGAGCGGCACGTCCCATGAACCTGGAATGTTTTATCAGCTATAACTCCCGAGCTATAAGTCGCTTGAACTTGAAATTTCGTACGCAGCCATTTTAGTGGTAGGTACTTATATTAGGGTATATACAAATGAGTTTGGAAAAGAAGCTGAAGAAGGCTTACAGCCAAAAACATTTTTTGGAGTTGCCACCTGTTTGAAAATTTACATTTAATTTAATTTATGAGATAAATTGAATATTGCAATATGGGTATCAAACTGAAGGGGTTTAGGAAATTTTATTGCCGAAAATAGTTTTAGGGAGGGCTGCCACTTGTTTGAAAAATTTTATTGTATTAAATTGATCGAATAAATGAAATCTATATCTACATCTATACATATAATAAAATTGTAACAGGTCGATGTCTGTACCTTATAGATATTAAAGAAAAAGTAATATGGTGGGTTTTTATTAAAGCTACAGAAGCCAAATAAACAATTTTTAGAATTTTTGAATCTCTGTCTGTCTGTATATTTGTACGCGCATCAGTCGAAAACATGGAATTGAATGCAGTTTTCACCGATGTATCGCTAGAGATCTAGCTTCCAATATAGATGAAAAAAAATTTCAGTTTAGGTCAATTGATACGGTAAAGTGAATACTGCAATATGGCTGTCAAAAGAAATAAATTTACAAAGGCTTACAGCTGAAAATATTTTTGTGGAAGGTTGCCACCTATTTGAAAACTTTAATTTAATTTAATTGATAGCATAAATTAAATATTGCAATATTGGCATCAAACTAAAGAGGCTTAGGAAATTTTAATGCTAAAATATTTTTAGGGGATTTGCCAACTGATTGAAAAATTGTATTCATTAAAGTTTGTAAAATAAATGAAATATTGCAATACGAATATTAAACTAAAGAGGATTAGGAAGCTTACTTTTGAAAATATTCTTGAAGCGGGTTTGAAAACTTTAATTCAGTTAAATTTGTAATATAAACTAAGTGTTTCCATATGGGAATCAAACGAGAGTATTTGAGAATAATAAAATTGCAACAGGCCGATATTTGTACATAAAAGATGTTAAAGAAAAATTTATAGGGGGTTTGGTATGTTTGTCTGTATGTTTGTAATCGTACCACGCAAAAGTTAATGTATGGAATTAAATGCATTTTCACCGATGTACATATTTCGAGAGCTCTAATTGAAAATATAGAATCCTTGTTTTTTTTTTGTTTTAGTTTATCGTCGATCATTATTCCTAGGTATTTGAACGTATTAACTTTTTCCAGTGCGTCGTTGTTTATATTTAGAGTTAGCAACGGACCGTTCTCAAAATTTCGCCTCGATATAACCACAAACTTATTTTTTTTTTTATTTCTGTGTGGAAGGTTTTTCGCTAAAAANTTTTTTTTTTATTTCTGGGTGGAAGGTTTTTCGCTAAAAAAAATTAAAACTTTTCGTTGTTGCTGCCAAAAATTAAGAAATCGTCTCACGATTTACACTTTCATACAATTCTCTTTACAATGTATTTCACTAAACTTCTAAACGGCTGCATCGACTTGGTTCATATTTGGCAACACCTTGAAAATA
>NW_016207489.1:0-2060 GCF_001687245.7 Rhagoletis zephyria
TTGTTTGCGAATGCCTTAAGTTTTAAATTAAAATAAATTTAATCAAAGAAAAATACCATAGTATTTTATATCTCTAAAGCTTTTTGGGGGAAAACATGATCGTTTCTCTTAAGGTCGCCATGAAGCTTAGAAGCTGACTACTCTGCAATAATCGTAGGGTCTTGTTGATGTTCTCGAAAAGACTAAGGCTGACATCACTACTATCTAAGATATGCAATCATGCAAAGAGGCGCACGTCGGATTTGTGGTGTGAGAGACACTCCGTTGCCGAGTACTGTCGTTCACTCTGGTGAAGAGTTCCTCATCATAATTCGCATCAAAAAGAAATTCTTCAACATCTCGTTTATTTATGCCCACGCCCCGACCGAAGACAAGGACATGACGTCCAAAGACCTCTACCATAAGCCCTTTTATCGCATTACGAGCGCTGTCAAGTAACAACTTCGCAAGCGCCCGTATAATGGTAGTCTGCAGCACTAGGTTCAGCATAACAAGGTCTATCCAACAACAATTTGATCATCTTGTGATAGATGGAAGGCACACTTCCAGTGTTTTCAATGCACGTACGAGCCGAAGACTAAAACAGTTACTCCAATAAGCAGTGGAACCAGGTTCCCACTGTTATATTATTTATGTATGCACATCTAAGTATACATAGTGTGAACTAAAAGGTGCATTCTTTTGCAACCGAGTTACAAAAGAGCACTCGGTAAACTAACGAAATGCAACCGTAATGTTTAAAACTACTTGAATCTTGTATCTTGCCTTATTTTTAAGATTTGCGAATATAAGAGTATTATTTCCATTAATTAACGATTTTTAGACAATCCACTATCAAAAATTAAAAAAAATGTATATTTAATTTTTTATTAATGTCCTAGAAAAAAGTCGTAAATAAAAAATGTAGATTTTTTCATCCAACAAAAAAGTATTCATGAGGTTTTTCAAAAAAACTAAATAATAATCTTTCCAAGATGGCGGTGATTCCATAACCCCCCGAGACCCGCAAATTTATTTTTAACATCTCTCTAACCTGCTCAACAATAATCAGAACGTTTTATGGACCTTATCAAAAATGGCCAGTTGACTGAATTTTTATACCATTTTTACTAAGGTACGGTCTAATGTACATACATATGCACATATATGCAAGGTATTTTAATGCAGAAGTACCTTGTTCTCTTTATATTAAACTTTGTAACAGAAATCAGGCAACTGTTATAATATAGGGCATACTGCAGGGCTTAAAAATATAAATTTTACCTGTTGAATGTATCTTCATGTCGAGGGCTTATATATTTAATAACCTACATATATCTGCAATTTTACAAGAAGTAGTAGTAGTTTCTGATTCAAGAATCAGCCTCTGACTAAAGTGTCAATACATCACTCTTTTCACAACGGTCTNGCAATATAAAGTGTACTTCTTTCCCGGGTAGATGGCGCTGGGAATGAGTTGAGTTTTTAAAATAAATCAATTGCATAGAGATGTGTGTTACTCATACGCCACGACGGTCCACCGATTTCGTTCATTTCGTTCTTAAAACTAATAATCTTTCAGCATTCAAATTTCCAAAGTACTGGCCTATGCAGCATGTAGTAAGGCACACATCCAGGCGCCTATGTATGTACGTATGTATATTTAAAAATTTAAACATTCCAAACCGTTAACAGGTCTCTTACGCGATATGTATTTGCATATGTAAACGCTATTTTTTTGTATTTAATCGTATGTACCATATATTAAAACTTATCAGAATAGTAACAATAACTATACAAATACATATCGTGTAACAGGACTTTAAGCCAACACTGTAGAGATTATGCCTTAGGGAAATTTGAAAATGTTATTCTAACTAAACCTTCCGGTTATTTTGAGTGCAACTAACCATGAAGTAGCGATCATTTGAATTAGCATAAACATTTGGCTGCGGCTATAAAACGCACTATTTGCATTGCGCATCAGAGCAGAGTGGTGTTTGCTTTGCGGCATATGGTCGAATCCAATTGCGAGCTTTAAGCAAAGCATCTGACGATTTAGCAAATACTGGATGGAGTGC
>NW_016207490.1:0-2060 GCF_001687245.7 Rhagoletis zephyria
AAAACAAATGTAGAAAACTGGAAGCTAAAAGGTGATAAGTCTATTTTTTTATCTTATAGGAACTGAATATGCCTTGAATTTAAAGGAATTCAATAATTAAAGTTTTGAAGCAATCTCATAGTTCTTAATTTCTAAATTTCTCTAATTGTTTATTTCACATATTATTGTTCGTTTGTGGATCAATGTAAACACTATGTAATATTGTAATAGATTGTCTAACTCGAGATAGAAAATGCAACCCAGTGGGGTTTTGTTATACAAATGTAACCTACTACTTGTNATTGTAATAGATTGTCTAACTCGAGATAGAAAATGCAACCCAGTGGGGTTTTGTTATACAAATGTAACCTACTACTTGTGAAGTTCGTAGCAACCATTGCAGCAATGCTGTTGCTCTGTAGTGTATATAAGTCGCCTTGCTGGTCATAAGATGTTAATTAGCTTCGAGCTTGCGAACGTGTCGGACGTGCGCGCACAATAATATTTTGGGCAGCATCCCCCGACCTTTCAAGCTTATTGCATTACAGAAATAAAGTGTTATTGTTGTACACATAAATTGAGTTTGTCTCTATTTAACCCAACAACGCAAGTTGCGAAGGTTTTCTCGACGGAACGACAAGGAAGCTGCGCGCACAATATTNTACAAGGAAGCTGCGCGCACAATATTGCTTCGGGCAGCACTTCCTGTTCACAAATGAGCTACAGCGTTCCAGCGACACTCACGAGCGTTCCATTGGCATCCGACGTGGAGCCACAACCAGCGACATTCACGAGTGTTTTAGTTTTCAATTTAATACGTGTACATACATACATACGTGTTATTAAAAATATGAATATCATATAACTTTGTATGCGCATATCTAAATATTTCTTTATTAATCATCATGACACTAGCATAATAAAACCAGTCTTGAAAATAAATATGTACAAAATGTGCAAACCTTGATTTTTTTTATATTAACAATCTTTTTCATGTTAAATGTTTTGTGTAAACTTTTTATTTACAGCTGCGAGCAAAATATAGCTTCAAGATTCAAAATTATGTTGTTTTCTACTTATGTGTATTTATTTATTTTTAATAATTTTATTTTTTATAGTTCCATCTACTATATAACAACAGAAACCAAATAAATACAAGTTTCCAAGCTTGAACAAAATTCACAAAAATCAATCAAACATAAAAAGTTTTCACCAAGATTTCGAACGTTTTATTCTGAATCTCTATAAGATTTTCGGGTATGCAGTTTTGTAGCCCATTCAATTTTAGTCTGATAAAGTGCAAGTTTCAAGTCGCTAAAAGTTACCGTTGATTTGTTAGAATTTTTTGTGTGAAGGTGTTGCGCATTTTCTTCCAAACAAAATGCTTGTGAACTTTGTGCTCACACGAGCGCCTTAGCATATGCAACGGATTTGTGCCCATTAGCGGCAGCACAGTTAGTGAATCGCACAATCGTTACTGCAAACAACAAAAATTGTTAGAAGTTAGTGAATCGCGCTACTGGTGACTGTGCCGCTTCCTAGCTTAGCGCTTACAATCCTTGTACAAAGCTGTGTTGAAATTCTGTTTACGAGAAAGTTCTCAATCCCCAGATTGCTGAATGTGATTGGTATATAGAAAACCATATTAAGCCTTTCCGCCTTGAAGAGGACACGCGACCTTCGGTAGGATTACGTTTATAACGAAATTTGTTGGGAAACGTATACCTAAGCCGTTTACCGCAAGACAATCTGCTCCAATTTACTCCAAAATTTGAAAGAAATGTTTTCAAAGATAACTTTTTCAAACTATGAGTTTTCTGGAAATTTATAGGCGTTTTCTCTGTTCAGGTTTATGAAATTGCTTGATTCGATTTGGTAGAGGGAAAGTTTAATGAAGAAATGAAAAAGTTTGGGGCGATGACAATAAGCTCTCTTACTCAAGGGCATAAACGTAGTTTACAGAGAGCACAATTCTGCGGCACAGCAGTATGCAATATAATACCTCTGAGTTTCCTTCAGATGCAAGAAAACTAAAAAAATCTCGAATTATACCCTCACCCGCTATCTTTGTCCTTGCAGTA
>NW_016207491.1:0-2060 GCF_001687245.7 Rhagoletis zephyria
ATTTTCAAAGCAAGTTGTCCAAAGATCAACTAAAGATCAGTACGAAAGTAAAGGGTTTTCAGCGATTAAAGGAAGATCAGCAAGCCAAGCACTTTGGTCGACTGAAGTTCAGTGAAAGTAGATTCCAATGAATAAATTTAGATCAGCAGGGTAGTAGGATTCTTTAGAGATCAGTACTGGTTAAGGGCCAATAGAAAAATAAAGATTTTTGCACTTCATGAATGAAAATTAGCTGGAGAAAGCTTCAAGTTTGACTGATGTTTAGCGAGCAAAGATTTTCATAATCAATTCAAGATCAATACGAATGTAAAAAAAGACGAAGCGATAGGTGAAACAACAGTAGGAAGTAAAAAGTAATGCTAGGCGCAGAGAACGAGAGCTTTGTTGCGTGTATGGGGGCAAATGAAATGCTGGTTCGAAGTTGTTTCACAATGCCTGCGTCCATTCTGTTTAAGTAAAACTTTAGCCTGGCACAATATCCAGAACGTAACTGTGGCAGATTGGCACGAATACCAAGAGGCAAACTTTCTTCCTTTGTTACAGAGTTCTTTGTGAGAGAGTTCATGAAGCGTGAAGACAGTCTCTCGGTACATGATGTTTAAAATTTGTCCGTACGCTATAGGGCCCTTAATCTCACCCGTTAGTTCATAGATTCATTCTGAAGGCCTAAGATAGAGATGGAAAACTTTCAAAATACTCTGGAATGCGGAATCCCGGTTTGATGTAATCGTTTTTTGCACCAAGTATATCGAAAAATCTACGGTAGTGAAAAACTTGACGGCGATGTCAGGAAGTTTTTGCCTTAACACAGATCATGATGTCCTGAACATTATACTACAGAAGACATTCTGTGGCTGTACGGAGTGCAGTGTGCTGGTAGATCTATAAGCTCGTGTCTTACTTCTCCCGGACCACAACTTATAAGGGAAAGGGTGCAGGGAACATACAAGTATTGATTGATTAAACCATAATTTAGAGTAAAATAGACTTCCCGGACGTTTGAAGTGGACTTTTAGGGGAAAAAACGCAAATTGTTTCAATACAATAATTTTCTAAGCAGCAGACGAAATCTTTTAACCAAAATTAAAACAAAAAAAGAATCTTAAATTTTTCTTAGTACGTAATTTAAAAGTAAAAGAGTTGGTAGAAGCAGTAGAAGTAGTAGCAGCTTGCAACTGATTGACTTTTTCTTTTATGCACTAAAATTTAGAAATTTTTTGTTAAGTATTTCGTAAGATCTTTTAAGCAACTTGGCTGTTTTAACACTCTTTGACTTCGTGAAGTTTCGAAATATTTTTCATTATCTTCTACGCTTTTGGCTCTTACTTCTTCACACTTTAAGCCGNTTTTCAAATTTAAACACGTTTAAATTCAACTTGTAATGACACTCGTTCATCTTAACTATCTCTTTCTTTAGGCTGATGTATTAAATTTATTCTTAAAACAATATTTGAAAAATTCATTTCAAAACAGCATCAAAAATCTAATTTTTATGATTACGTTGTAATTTTTTTTTAAATATTCGTATGCAAATTTTTTAAGCTTAAACTGGTTTTTCATCTGAGTTGATTTTTTTTTTTTCAAAAAATGCTTTAAAAAAACTATTTTTAACCATAAAAAAAAAATTGGATGCATTTTCAAATCGGTCCAAAATATTTTGTTACAAGTCTTAAAATACATACAACAAATTTTATAATTTCAATGGAACAGTACCGATTTTTTTGTATGGGGAGTGATGCGGTCTAATGTACATATATACGTATGTATGGAGGCCCTCAGCTGGCAGTTATTTTTCTACACAAGCAAGAGTAGGTATGGGTTAAATGCGTGTGCAGCAATTCCTCGTTGTATTCATTATTTATATAGGCTTGCATATACGTACACATTCATATGTATACAGATATCTAGATACGAGTCGTACNTAGGTATGGGTTAAATGCGTGTGCAGCAATTCCTCGTTGTATTCATTATTTATATAGGCTTGCATATACGTACACATTCATATGTATACAGATATCTAGATACGAGTCGTACGTGTTGTCTTTCTTCGGCGTAAAACT
>NW_016207492.1:0-2060 GCF_001687245.7 Rhagoletis zephyria
AATACCTACCTGGCTGAAAATAAACAAACTTTTTGAACAAAACCCATTTCAAGCGAAGCTGTGGAAGCTTTCAGGAAGAGATGTGTTGAATCTTGAAACTATTTAAACGGCTCAAAGACCATACTAAGAAGCTCTAGCATTGAATTATTTTTATTTCGAACAATAGAAGGATTAACAGAATGGGTGCTTGCATCCAAGTAAAATAAATGAATTCTTTTAGAAGACATAAAGCTACTGTTCACCTGCCTTCAAACAATCAGGCATAATGCTGCATCTACTTACTCAGGCAATTTGTATATTTCGCTTTAAGCTCTAGCTTAGTAAAACTCTCATCACTTTACGCTTCGAGAAAATTAATACCAAATCTTGAAAAATCTCCACATAATTGAAATGTATACTACTACGCTTTGGCAAGAATGTCTGATATCATTAATGTGATTTGCTTTAAGAAACAAACGAAGAGCAAGCAAGCACTCCCACGCAGATGCAGATTTGAGTACGTAATCCATCAATAGGGTAGCAACAACTACACTGCTTGCACTGATGAGGGCACACACCGTACATTAGTTATCGTATGCTCGTATTCAAAGTAAGTAGCTGATGATGGTTTTTTTTTCTCTCTCTCATATTATTTCTTTTCTTTACTTAAAGCCGACTTTTGTGCGTATCACCATGGCAATGCTTGAGATCTAAAGATTACTGTGTATCGCCCAAGTTCCAGCTAGTAGTAGACGGTGAAGTGGACACGGTCGCCACTTGAATGCTTATTTTGTATTGCAGCTTGCCAGGAGAGGGGCCGGCGGTAGCAGAGGGCTATATTGTAGCTAAATCTTTTCAAATCCCTAACTAATTCAATCGTTGTACGTGCTTGGAAAGCATTTATACGACGCATGACCCCGCCTGGGCTGGCACTACCTATATACCTACCACCACTAATACAAAATCAGCACACAATTACCAAGTGACGGCCGGCTGTCTATCAACATTCGTTCATTTCGCTTGCGCGACACAATGTCGTTTGTGGTTGGCGGTGTGGGGGTGTGTGGTTGAGAGCGCGATGATGAAAATGCCGAGCGAGCGCTAGTGATATGCTTTTGTTGGTATTCAAGGGAGGGTCGGTGGTGGGTGTGTGTTAGGAATATTAATCCCGGGAGCATGGCCTCTATTATTCGCCAAGAATCCCGGGATTATCGGGATTTGTAATTTGCACTGATGGCAATAATAGAAACTCTTTTTTTTAACCAGCATTGGCTATATTTCTTTTTTTTTTATTTAATAACTAATATTTTTTTAATTTCTAGCTCATTATACATATAACACCGTGCGATAGTAAATTTTACACACAAAAATCAATATATTCGCGGCACCATGGACCAAATATAGTAAAATTGCGTTTTTAGTTTTTCACTCTGAGGTCAGTAATTCAAAAAGGATTTAAAAAATTCAGAGAAATGTGCATGCTTCTTGGGTATCAAATTAAAGAGGAAATCCTGTAGAATTTAAACAAATTAAATTTTTTGCTGCATAAGGACTAATAAGTATTAAAAATGTCCTTTCAAAATTTTATTCTTTAAAATTGCACAATATTTGTTTTTAAAAAAATTATATGAATTCGATCTTCTAACTTTATCAGCTTAAAAAATTACCTATTCGTCTATGTGAATCCAAAGAATTTTAATTTTTTAAATTCTAAAAAATTAACTCTTGCATTTGGTTCCCATGTTTTGATTCTACATTGCATTAACTTTTTTAAAAAAAAATTTGGAATTAATCATATCCTCGAAATAGGAAAGTCCTTTAAAATAAATCCTGATGTCAGCGAAAAAAAAGAAAAACGCCACTTTTTTCGATTTAAGTTGTTGAAAAGTAATGAATATCTAAACCACGGGACTTATCCCGGGATCCGGCGAGTGTGATAACGACACACCGAAAATCCCGGGATTGTAAAAAGCGAAAAAATTTGCATCCCTAGTGTGTGAACGAGCGATGTTTTGCAGTAATTATGTATTTTTGTGTGTGTGTTGTTTTTGTTTGTCTGCCACCACACAAAAGCGTGTGCG
>NW_016207493.1:0-2060 GCF_001687245.7 Rhagoletis zephyria
AGAGAACCGCTACTTCAAATACAATGATAAGATTTATGAGCAGAAGTCACGTTTTTTGTACCCTGTTGACGTTTGGACGTTTTTTGTGTAAAAAGTTACGTTTTTTAACTTCCCAGTAATTTTTCTTTGTTACTAAATCTTATAAGTAGAACTGATTTTGAATTATTTCCTTAATAAATCTTCACAATCTTTGTGTTTTGCTGCAGCTGCTTCAAAAGATTTTGTCTGGATTGTTGGGCTAAGGATTCCGTGTTCAAAGGCTGGTTGTGTAAACACTTGAGGTTACGAGGCTTGCTTTAATGTTTGCAATTGCATATTAAAAGCCAATTCAGGAAGAGCCGATCTATTCCAGTAGGCACCCTCGCAAAAGCATCAAAAAAGTTGTGCAGCATAAAACGTCAGAAAAAAGTATGCGACTTTTTTAAGACTTCATTGAAAATGTAATGAACACAAAAAAGACTGAAATATTAGGTGCATTCAATAACTTTTCCAGTAAGTACTTGCAGCGAGAGCGGAAAAGAAAAATAGGGAGTAAAATGGAGAGCAAAATAAAATTCTCAAAAAAAGTTATTGAACGCAAAACTAGTAAAAACTTGCAACTTAAGCCACTTTGACACTTTCTGACGGTTAAGTTTTGGCGCGCAATTTTCTTTTTATTTGGGAATAGTTCCCATCGTCATAAAAATAAGAAATATACAATAGATTTAAAATTTTCATCCATATTTTCATTTCACTAATTATGTTTCATCAAATCATCCTCTTAAACAGTTTGTTTACATTTGAATTTGAAACATAACCTTACCTTTTGACTCCTGCAAATTCCTGCTAGTAAAATTTTTACTTGCAAGAATTTGCAGCTCTCTCGGTTTGTTACGCTCTCGAATTCGCTCCCTCTTGCAAATATTTTGGGTTATTTAATGCATTCCCAGTAAAAACTTGCAAGTACTAGCAACAATTCGTAACAATTTTTTGATATTGAATGGACCTATTGCTATGCTCCTTCTTAGCAGAACGTAATTTAGCATTTTCGACAACCGAGCCCCTAACCAAATGTCTACAAGAAAAAAAAAATATTATTAAAAATCAACGCGATTATTTAGCCTCTTTAAACTTGCACATTATTGCCCTGAAATTTAATGGGCTATTAAACTGCATAATCAAAAAAAATCTAAAAACTCTGAATAAAAAGTTGAAAATCTAGCAAAAAATTTGGAGATTGTTTATAATTTTTGCACAATTTTTGTGGATTTATATTTTGTTTCTTAATGAGCTTGGCTTTTATGGAAAAATAATAAACATTAAATAAACGAAAGAGAGACACCCAAAATCGATCAAAATATTGATGACTTAATCAGCTGATCACAAGTGTATGTATAAAATGATTTTTATATTAACGACCAGTTTACAATGAATTTTAAATTAGCTCTACCGAAATGACATTTTAATATACATTACGTACATATCGATCCCTAACCGCCAAAATAACGTAAGCGACAAAAATTTATTTTGATGCAGAAATGCATCTAAATGCTCTAGGAATATTTCTGCATCAAAACGAAAATTTTGAATAAAATGTCGCTTACGTTATTTTGGCGGGTACCTTTGTATACAATAAAAGTTTAATAAGAACAATTTTTTGTACATCCAATTGAAAAAGACGTTTTTGGGTAGGAAATGACGTTTTTTCAGACCAAGAGGGACGTTTTCTCATGCCGAAGACCTGGCAACACTGGTTGTGTATTTTGAATTTATTAGAAAAATTTCGAATCAATAAGGCAGTTCACTCTTTGATACGAAGATGCGAAAGGCAAAAATTAACGTTTGTTTTGTGCTTTGCTGTGCGTTTGTGCGAAACGACGCCATAACGGCGCCATATGTTTGTTGTAAAAAACGGCCGATTTTCGCACTTTTGGTTAAACGCTTTTTCAAATATCTTGAGTTTCTAGATTCTGAAGTTGTTTTAAATGAATGTAAAATAATTAACTGCAAGTCTTTAGAAAGCATAGATGTTGACTACTTTGAGTGCCTTTATTATCAAAAAAAGTAAAATTAGCGATGTA
>NW_016207494.1:0-2060 GCF_001687245.7 Rhagoletis zephyria
TGAGTTTCGATTTTGTTTTAGTTTTCGTTTTGGTAAAACACGTGCGTAGCGTAGGGAATTTGGTGGTCCGCCCATTTGCACGGTAGTTTGGTTTTTGTTTTATTTTAAACACGACGCCAATTAGCATAAATTCACCTGAAGGCCAGGTAACTCTTATACCTTACAGACTCTTAATTTCTATTCTAATTTAAATATTCTTCGCTCTGCGCCTGATTGCTCATTCAGTTGCTTATTTATACAAATACTATGTATGTACATACGTATAGCGTTTCAGTCGGGGTCTTTTACGTAAACGTATCACGCTGATGCGGCTGAGTCATATCAATGCGTTGGTGCTTCTGAGAAATTGATTGAGTGCTCGTTGTTTTCTTATTGTTGTTATTTATCTCAGCTGTGGGGTGTTTCCATAAGCACCTGCCACACTACTATTCAAGTGAAAGCCAGAAATGCATGTACCTATTTGAAATTCAAATGTANCACATACTTAGGGCCGTTTGCTCAAGTAACCAACCTTTAAATATAAAGTGAGCTTTAAAGTTACAGGTTACTTGAGAAAACGGCCCTTAGTACCTCTAACCAAGGGCTAGCCCAATAATTTGTGTCTAGTTTTTAAATTACCAAAAATTAGGTCCAGTTTTTCATCACAAAAATTTATGTCCAGTTTTTATCTAATCAAGAACTAGATATGTCCAATTTTTAAATTACTGAAAAATTTTATCCAGTTTTTAAATGAGGTCAATTTGATAAATGATCAAAAATTGTGCCCAGTATTTACATTCCTCATAGCTTACTTATGTGCAATTTTTATATGACCAAAAATTACGTCCAATTTCTAAATTACCAAAAATTGTCTAGTCTTAAAATGACCAAAAATTTGTGTCCAGTTTTTATCCAGCCACGAATTTTGTACAATGTTTTAATTACCAAAAAATTATGTCCAATTATTGAACTATTAAAAGTTGTGGCCAGTATTGGTATTCCTCAAAGTTATGTCCAGTTTTTAAATTACCAAAAAGTATGTCCAATTTTTTATTTACCAAAAAGTATGTCCAATTTTTCAAACTATTAAAATTCTATGTTAAGATTTAAAGCGGCCAAAAATGTATAAATAAATCGCAAAAATTATGTCTAGTACTAAATGTCTAGTACTGTTTTCACTTAAAATCAATATGTTGTCAATTGTTTAGTTTGAAATTTTGGTTGATTACATAAATTTTGGCGTACTGTGCCGTGGTTACCCACGTCCGTCAACCAAGCTGACTCACGTCGTAAAACATTGATAAATATTATTGAGAAAACAGGTGCTTTTTAGGTACTAATTAAGACCACCAAAATAAATTTAGGTGCTCTATTAGTTTACGAGCAATTCGGAAAGCCATTATTTTTTTTTTAAATTTCGAAATATATATAGAAATTAGATGAAGCTTAGCTGCTCTTGGTATGTGCCCAGTATTCGAAATTGGAAATAATTAAAATATCGCCGCAACCGCAAAAAATAAATTCAAAAGAGTAAAGAAAAATTTAAAAAGAATATATACTTATATATTTATTGTATGTATAAAGTAACAACATTCCAATTCGTATATGTATGTTGTGTTATTGTTTTGCTAGTGCGTATTCGACATGCTTCACTGCCGATTGCAATTGATCTGCTGGGCGATGTCGCTACTGGTGGCACGGCTGACACTGTTGTATGTAGTTACCACAGCCCCGGTGTTGCTGCCGCGAGCGAGTGAGTGAGAGTGTCCATTGCCACGAGTGTGCCATTTAGTAATGATTGGCGCAATTTAATGCCGGTATTTTTTGTATCTACTTTGTTTACCCCGACAACAAACTGCCCTGCAATTACATGCTGCAGTCCACATTGTTCGTTGCACTTGTTGCATTTGTGTGGATTGCTTGCGTTGAAAGTTGTTGTTGTTGATTGTCAATGCTGCCTGCAGTGGAGGTCGCATCAGTGTTGTATGATTGCTACAAGTTGTATGTATGTAGGAATGCGCTTTTATGTACATACATACACAAATAGATACTACATATGGGTTTACATATGTTCAAATTAA
>NW_016207495.1:0-2060 GCF_001687245.7 Rhagoletis zephyria
CCCCATTGATAAACGATCAGAAAGTTGAAATGATCCAGCTTTACTCGAGCTTAGAAATGAAAGTCATGGTTTGCACTTAAAGGATTTTTCATCCCAAAACGCAGACGTCCCACGGGGCTTCCTGTCCATATAAAATGTGGGCAAAAATAGAATTATGGACGGATTTAAATTGAAATTCGCTTCTTAGTAAAATTGAGGACGTTAAATTTAAAACTGCAATTTGTTTTTGGATAACTTCCATACATTCACTATAAATGCTGTTTGAAGCTGACAATTTGGGTTTTTGTGGCATTTACATAGGTATGCGCATATAGTTCGTTCCATTTTCAAAATTGAGGTGTCAACTGACAGGTAGATGTGCACTAAAGTTTTCTTTTTTTGGAAGGGGTTGCCACCTGTTTTAAATTTTGTTACAATTGTTTAATAAGTTAAATGAAATAGATATTACAAAATGGGTATCAATTGAAATGGGTTTGTAAATGATGTATTTAAAAACGACACATAGAAGGGTTGCCATATTTAAAAAAAATCAAAATCCACTTTAATTAAGGGAATAAGGTGACTGAAATATGTATATCAATATGGGTATCAGACAAAAGAAAAAATTGGACATATTTAACAAGAAATAAGTGAAGAATAAAAACATTCCTAATTTAATTTAAGAGTCCAGTAATTTAAAAGGAATGTAATCAGAACAAATCACAGATTGACAGTGTATGTATGTGTAATAAAATAACGAGTACGATGTCGGAAAACTTTGGTTTGACACAACTATTATTTTAGTTTAACTAAATATGACTTTACGAACAGGTGGCACCCCTCTTTGTAATATTTGCAAGCTAACACTTTTTTAAACCTCTTTCATCTGACTCCTATATGGTAATACCTATCTACTTCAAATACCTAATTCCTTTAACCCAAATGAAATTTGATATTTTTAACAGGTGGCAACCCTCTACATGTAGTTAGGAAATAAACCCTTTTCAAACACATTTCGATTAATACCCATCTCTTAATAATTCATTTAACTTACTAAAAAATTTTAATTTAATTTTTTAACAGGTGCCAAAAAAAACTTCTATTGTCTACAGGTCAACATTTTTAATCTGATACTTCACTTATGAAAATATAATGAATCGTGCAGATCTGATGGCTTTGAAAAATATAAAAAATGATTTTATGCATTTGCAAAAAACGCATTACTTCAAAACGTGCAAAAAATGAGCAGGTTTTTATTTCTGCTTTCGAAAGCTAAAAATTTGGATTATTTAATGAAATAATAAAAATTAACATATTTTTACATATATTTTTTATTCATTCCAATAAAATTTAAAATTTTTTGAAATTTTTATTAAAAAAAATTGTTTTTCTGGAATACAACGGGGACACCATGTCATTAATTTTATTCCAAAATTTTTATTTCTGTAGTTTTCTACAAAATGCCAAACCAAAATTTTATTTTAAAGAATCTATTTTTGAATAAAATAAAAAAAAGGGTACATCAGGCAGAACTTAGTTGTTGTTATATTTTTAAGAATCACCCTAATGAACAGATTATGAGAGTCCAACAATAGGAATAAGATATTAATTTCATTAAACTAAAGATTTTTTTTTATTATTTCTTTCAAAACTTGAATTTCAGTGCAACAAAAAAAGTACGCTTTTCAGTAGAAGTTTTGCTGAGGGTTTTCACTGAAAAATTCACAGTTAGGCAAGTCAAAAGTTATGCGTTTTTTACGTACCACAAATATAAATCTGTAAATACCAGTTTCGCAACTGAAATTTGACATTTCAGTGCCTGCTAATTAAAGCCGCCTCATTTCAATATGCATGGGAGTATTTCGGCGTAACTCGCAAAAAGGGGCAATAATACAACCGCAAATAAAAAAAAAATAGTAAACGAAATGATGCCACTTGGAAATAACAACAAACACTAGCTACAAATACAAACATTTTCCATTGAACGAAATAACAGCACAGTCGCAGCAGCGAAACATTTGGGCGCTACCAACTGTCTCATACACACGAATTCGACAAACCAGCGCTGATTGCCTAAAAGT
>NW_016207496.1:0-2060 GCF_001687245.7 Rhagoletis zephyria
AAAGTTAGACCTCTTGCACTACATTTGATTCCATGCATTCGTTTCAAGTGATGCGCGTACAAACATACAGACAGACAGACAGACGGACACAAATCCTAAAAACTGTTTATTTAGCTTCTGTTGCTTTTGCTTTTCTTTAAAATCTATACATTCATCAAATAAAACATCAACCTATTACAATTTTATTAAATATATGTTTAGATACAACTTTAAAGTTTTTTGCAATACTCTCTCTCGCAACTAACTAAAGAAGTAACACAGAAGAGCACACAATTTGAAGAACTGATACTGATTGCTGGTAAAATTGGCTGTTAAATAATCAGATATCAGCAACAAAACATTACAATTAGAAGCTTTGTACAAAGCAAATAAAAATTAAAATTGAANATTCTTTCGTGAGATGCTACAGCAAATTTCTTTTTGATGCCTATGTGAATGTGCAGACATACTTATGTACATACACACATCAATGTTTTCAAAGCAAAACTGAGGTGAAATCGTATAAGTTCAAGCAGCTAAAAAACATTGTATTGAAACGGCTTTTTTTCTTGAATATTCCCAGTCGACGATTATAATAAACGCTTTGAAGAAAAGTGTTTTCTTTAAGACCTTACATTGGGAAGCTATATTAGAAGAGCTTACCCTACGCTACCTGATAAGCAGCGGAAGTCAAGTAGATAACGTAGTAGGATTAAAGTGTCTGGAGTAAGAAGGCTTAAAGCTCTGGCCATTCCATAAAAAAGGGAGTCAAGGATAATGCATGGAAGACCAATCGTTGTAAAAACATTCGTGACAAAGTCCTTTTTTCTCTTAATTTGTCGACTGGGTTTTCTTTGTGCAACATTTGCCTGCCTCATACAAATTCCGAGCGTCAGACATTGGCAAAAGAATGCGTAAATCCCAAGTTGTTTGCATACGACATACCCACACGTAATCTTTATATTTGAAGCAACTTTCTTGAGTTTACTAGCACTGGTTGATAAAGCAAAGTGCAAACAAAAGAAGCGTAAATATTTGCAAGAATTTTGATGCCAGGCTTGCTAAAGAAAAAAGGTAAATTTGAATGTTTCTAACAAAATATTCTTAAGTAAAGGAAAAAGTTGAATCAAAAATTGTGTTGTAGGCACAACTGTATGTGATCGATCTGCAATTAACAAAGCCTAAAAAATAAGGAAGTGATTGCATTGTTAAAGATTTCAGTTGTAAAGCGGAAAAAGTTCAAAGAATACGCTTGCGATTTGTTGATATTTTAATGTTCTCGGCTACAAATAAAAAAATAAATTTTCCAATTAGTTACCATAAAAGGTCTAAACTTTTTTATAATATTCGTGCATACATACATATTAGGGTGGTCTTTAAAACATTAACATCTAAATTTCGTATATGGCACCTCTTCATTTTGTTCCGTTTAGAAAACAAAGACATCCACGAAAATTCTAAAATTAAAAAAAAAAATGTGGTTTCGCCACCAGGGTTTTCAAACAATTAAAATTTTTAAATCGCAAAAATTTAACAAAATGTTGACTCGACAAGCTTTAACTTAGCGTATTAAAACATATTCAAATAAATTCGCAAACACGTATCTTCACTTCAAACTTGCACATTGTTATGCTAGAATTGAATGAGCTATAAAATTGCGTACCCAAAATATTTTCTAAAAATTCTGAAACAAAACGTGTAAAATTTTTACTAATTTTGATGATTTTTTTAATGTGCACAAAATTTGAAACAAGGTTTTATATGCTTTGAATATATATATTTTTTTGAATTACTTAAATTAAATATTAAGAAAAACTGGTCAAAACTTGTCAATATGTTGGTGTCGTATAGTGATGATAAGCACTATGTATAGTGCCAGAACGAGCCCGTTGTAATAACACAATATAGGACGCGAAGACTGGTCTTCATCTGCTATTCTATTTCCCTTCTTCTTGGCATAACCGCCACTGGCCAGAATTTAAAAATTTCTATATTTGACAAGTCCTTAATTATCCTGAAATGGCCAGTAAGCACACTTGTAACAATTCTTACTTCGTGCCTACTAAGGTAAAGAAGTAATT
>NW_016207497.1:0-2060 GCF_001687245.7 Rhagoletis zephyria
AATAGAAATTTTTGAATTTAAGAAAGTATAAGTTTTTTGGTATCCTTTATACCGATACCTATTTTTTTTAAAATCGGTTTGTAATTTTTTTATTCAAAATCTTTTTTTTTTTAAGAGGTATTTTTTGCTTTTAAGTGGTTTTTCTCAAATTTTTATTACGAAGTATACAAATATGCATACCAGAAGAAAGGGGGTTTAATCGTCTCTACAACGATACCAAATTTTGAAAAATTGGGTAGTAATTTTTTCGCTTGTTTTTTTTATAAAAAGGGGTATTTTTTCTTTTTAAGTGTTTCTTCCCAAATATTTATGTGCGGAGTATACAAACATGCATACCAGAAGAAAGAAAGAAGGTTTGATTGCTTTTACAACGATATTAATTTTTTGAAATCCGGTTAGTAATTTTTTTGTTTAAAATATTTATTTTTTAAGGTATTTTTTCCTTTTAAATGTTTTTTCTCAAGTTTTTACGTACGGAGTATACAAATATGCATATGAGAAGAAGGAAATTCATTTCAAAATTCTTTGAAATGTGGGGTTTTTAATTTTTCGAAGACCCTACATTTGACCCCTTAGAGCACCTGTAATACAAGTTTGCACAAAAAAAATAAAAGTCATATACCATTCAAATAAGAGTAAAAGGTTGACTGCGTCTATATTTTTAGTTTTTTAGTTATTAATGTACATACATAAGTATAATAATAAAAAATGATTTTTTACCAAAATTCCTATTTCGAACTTCGAGGGCCCATATCTCGATTTCGGAGGCTAATTTCGAAAAACGGAGAAATCGCTTTTTTACCTATGACTCCATCTCTTAAAAAATAGGTTTATTTCAATATCCAGCCGAGTGCTGTACAGTGGAATGATTCCAGTATCTTCAGTTATATATATTGTAACTATCAATNCTAAAATAAATATTGGAAATTTCCAAGGATATTCAAGGATAAAGTTTTAAAAGGATATTTTCAACACTTGTTCGTCATGAAGCACCAAAATTTGTCCTTCTAATTTATATCCATATTGTTACTCTACAATGCACCAAATCTTTTAAATAATTTTTTATTCAATCATATGCCAGAAATTTCAAAGTCCTTTAACAAAAAATCCTGACGTCAGAGGAAAAAATTAAAAACGCAGTTATTGAATATATTGATTTTCGTCTACAAGTTATATTGATTTTTTCGTGTGTTTTAAAAGTGTTTCGTTTTTGTCGCACGGTGCTATACATACATATATGCATAAGTATTTACATGTGTATGTAACTTTTCTTTATACATTTTAAATGGGGCACAAAGCTACGCCCAACACAGTCACTGCAATGGAAAATTAACCAGTACAATACATTTTCACACTCAAATGTTTTGCACTTAGATATTTATGTAAATGCACGCACCAAATGAATATACATATGTATAATAAAGTACATACATACTTACGTTTGCATGTGGCACTAAGAAATTTAAGAGAACTATTAAAGTTAATTGATTTCGGCCATTCAAATAAATGTCATTGATTTCGAACTTTGGTCGGCTACGCCAATTGAATAACATCAATTGCAAAAGCGATTAAGGCATACACAAACACGCTCTCACGTGTGTACGGTACGTACGCAGCGTTAGTTACCCGAGTCTCTTGTTGTGGGCGCACCGAGGTACATACGATTAACGTCTAAGCTGACATATGTATGTATGTATTTATGTTCTTAGATATAAAATTCTGCTTCACGCGACTAGGCGTGGCTATATTTATTGAGTTCGCAGCCAAAAAAAAGAAAAAACGAAAATATTGTTCAGCAGAAATAACTGCTTAGCGCTGGCTTAGAGCATAGAGGCGCTATGTTATTTTTTTACAATAACGAGATTTTGTTACTGAATAAAAGGAACAATAAGCTCTGATCAGAGTTCACTCGGTGCCAGCACTGGCCCATTGCTATGCTCAGAAGTGGATTTCCCCTATTCCTGAATTCCTTCAAACCATCGAAATTTTCTTGTGAATCCTAGCAAACCTACCAATGGAGGTTCCCAAAGCTGTATAAGCTCTCGAAGAAGTGGTCTCTA
>NW_016207498.1:0-2060 GCF_001687245.7 Rhagoletis zephyria
AGGCTGCTGTGTGAGTGTGTGAGGCTGCTCGGGCGGACGGTGGTTAGCCATGGAGGCTGCTCTCTTTGAGCAACAGGGGGCCACGTATGACGTGGTCCACTGTCTATGTGTCCGTAATCCCGAGCAGACTCTGAGGTGACTCCACCCCTCGCAGGCATTACACTTGACTGAGGTGGAGTTGTGGTGTAATCGTCTCCGGTATACACAGCAGGTGTAGGTTTCTGGCCCTGGGTTTGACTCGATGCCAGCCCTGAGTAGNTAGGAGAATACGTAGTGAATGTAGCCCTATGGACGGACAACTTCTGAGATACTTCGCCGACCTAAACGGGGTTAGATCGCCGAAACAACAGCCCTTGGTCGGGTAAAACCCGAGTCATTCCGGTACGTAGAACCGGCTGTCGTGGGAATGTTGAGTCTTTGGTCGGCCGCTGTGGTGTAGTGGTAAGCAGTGCGCGCTTTCACTCATCAGCACCTGGGTTCAAGCCCTGGTCAAAGCAACATTGCAAAATTATAGAAAGAAAGGTTTTTTCTTAACAGCGGTCGTCCCTCGGCAGGCAATAGCAAACCTCCGAGTATATTTCTGCCATGAAAAACAGCTTCTCATAAAAAATACAATCGCCGTTCGGAGTCGGCATAAACTGTAGGTCCCTCCGCTTTGTGTGACAACATCAAGGCGCACGCCACAAGTCGGAGGAGAAGCTCGGCCAAACACTAACATATGTGTAAGAGCAATCTACATATTTGAGTCTTTGAACATGGAATTGTTTTCCATTATCGATGCAACTTATTTGACAGACGAACAGCGACAGATCGAAGGGGGGATATATAACCTATATCCAGCGCCGGTTCAATGGACCGACACCGAAATAGCCGCTCTCAATGGTAAAATATCTGCTTACGTTGGCCAACCATGGTTGACAAAATCCCATGCCCTACACCCAATGAATGAGTTGGAAACATGTGAGAGAACATATCGGGAAGTGGAGGCGAATGAGGTGTTAACACCTCAGGGTCGTCTCCATCAAATGATACATTATTGTTATCGAACCGCTCGTTTAAAGTTAAAACCCCAGTCGGCAACACGCCAGGCAGATCTGATCGGATAATTTCAGTCGAAGATTCGTGAGCTTCGGATGTCTTCACCGAATACGGGAATCCCGATGTGCGATTCCCGATTAAGTTTGAACTCGACCTGCCATGGTTTTGAGAATGAACGGGGAACCACGAGTTCAACTCGAAATACTGTTCCATCCCAATATTCACCCTTAACCATACCAGATTCGATTCCAAACCCGAATATACCGACTTCGGTTAGGGCAACTGAACCACGGTATACTCTGACCACTAGTACGGTTAATTCAAATGCTCTATCAGCCGTTCTCAATTCAGTGTCTGGCGGGACGGAACCAACACCCTCATTACACCAACTGTCCGAAATGGTGTCTGAGTTGTTGAGAACCCAAACACAGATGCAACAGCAAATTATCCGTGCCCGGATTCATTTACAGACACCAATACCTGACGAATCATACCTGGATACCACCCCCGGTGGATCCTCATTATGGTTCTTTGGGTNTATCCGTGCCCGGATTCATTTACAGACACCAATACCTGACGAATCATACCTGGATACCACCCCCGGTGGATCCTCATTATGGTTCTTTGGGTGGTCCTTCAACCTTACAAACTCAAACGATCAAAACCTACCGTCGTCTTAGAACGTCACATATAGCCAGGCGGCCATTAAATCAATGAACATGGTAATGCTGAGGTCGAAGGTTGCGCAGGAATGCCTCGCAGCTCTAAACGATATTAGCACCGTGTTCAAGGTCAGCCTCATATGGGTTCCGGGACACAGAGATATTGAAGGAAACTGCAGGGCTGATGAGCTAGCCAGGAAAGGTACGAATCTACCCCTATGTGAAAACAGGGGCACTATTGGGATACCCATGGCAACCTGCAAATTAGAACTTCGAAATAGCATGATCCAAGAGGCCAACAGGTCATGGCTAGAGGAGGGCACATGTAGAACAACCAGGCTGCTTTGGCCGCAAATAGAA
>NW_016207499.1:0-2060 GCF_001687245.7 Rhagoletis zephyria
TTCGCCAAGCTTCGATTCGTCCGTGGAGAGGTTAATTGCTTCTCTAATCCAGCGACTGCCATTCTCCCCCTGGAGAGAAGTCCATGGAGAAGGATCTGTTTTGGGCCTGCTCAGAACACTCAGGTCTATTTCTTTCAGTAGGTTGAAAGAGAAGCCAAAGCTTTTGAACGTAATGGCGAGCGAACCGCCAATACTTTGCTCGTAATGTCGACGGGTGCGACACTGAGCATGCCATTTAGCACTGGAGTAGGAATAGTCCGGGGAGCTCCTTTGCAAGCACTATAGCTTCCGAACAAGAGTAGACTTTTCCAGTGAACTCCAACTGACAATGACCCTATATAACATGATTGGGTTGATTATGATTTCATATAGCCTGTGTATCACTTTTGGAGAAAGGTCTCCTCCCTTGCCCATGGCATTCTCATACCAGTAAAGAGCCACCGATGTCTTTTTTACTCGCTCCCCAAAATTAGGGCTTCCATGATAGCAGGCCCCAAGAACTTGGCCCTGTGAGAGAGAACAAGTGAAACATTCGCTATTCAGGGAAGCTGGGAAGCTCCTGATGAATAGTATGAGCTGCGTCTTTCCAGGATTTATAGAAAGTCGGCAGCTAGCAGACGAATTTGTGACCAAGTTTAAGTACCCTGTGGGGCCGTTGTGGTGTAGGGGCTACAGGTGTGCGCTACCACTTCTCAATGTAAAAAAAAAGTGTTTTCTAAAACTGTAGGGGACCTACATGTGACAACATCAAGGAGCCCTACATGTGGGCAAAAATCTGGCACACTCTCCTTTCCAACTCTTCCAGGGCGTCGTTTATCACGACTATCCAGAATAAGGGTGCTCACTTTACGCTGTTCAGAGACATTGCCCCATTGCGCTGTACTGAGTCATTTACAATGGGGAAGCAGAGAGACTAGCGGCCTTTCGGGGGAGCCGATTTCGTTCGGTAACTCGATGAATTGATATCTAGGCAGCCGTCCAGCATACTAGCAATGAGTGAATGTAGGCATTTTATTATTTAATAATATATGTACATATAGTTAAATATGATATCTTACATTAATTGACATAAAATTACTCAACCCCCGCAGTATTAAAATATCCCAAAGGAATTTAATTTTTTGCCAAACACTTTTTTCCTTTGCGCCGTTAAACTCGCTTGTCAAATGTTCTTTAATATCCGCATAACAAGCGCCAGGAAGTGATAGTAATTATGAAAAGGCTTTCAATTACTACCAAAATACCTCATTTATCAAGTACATTAAGTAAGTGAAAACTTCCGAGTTTTACGAGCTTATTTTTAAAAATATTGTTAGCCCCAGCGAAGACATAAATACAAAAAAAAACAACTTTCCTTCGTTTGCCCCCAATTACTAAATGTTTAAATTACGAAAAATCTCTGGCAACTTTGTAGAAATTTTCTTTCGTGTCTTAAACTTTCCATCATTAAACTTCATAATCTGATACAGTTATTACGGTTTGTAGCTGAAATATCGTACAACGCACGCTCGCGCCCTTTTCGCTTTGCGTCCTTACCAAGTTTCAAACTAACCTACAAGTGCAACCATTTAGCGACTGCTTGTCCCTGTCGCATTGCCATTAAGACAAGTACGAGTAAATTCTTCCCGACCCGCNGTTTGCAACTCTTTTAATTGATTTGAATTGCTGTAAAAAGTTATTTACGTGCGATATTTTGTTGGCTTCGTTGTTGGCTGACAGACTTCCAGCCAGCGTTATTGGCACTCACCAGTCAGTTGGTTGTTGTTGTCGTGCATTAATTTTCATTGGGCGTATTTAGGGTTATTGTTATTGTTATTGCCTTGACTTGCCTTTTTATTGCTGTTTCTTTTCATATCTTTGTCTTTGTCTAATTTCGTCGTCGACATCGTTGCAATTCCATATGTCTTTAAAGTCAATGCCACCAATGTGGTTGCTCAGCTCAATGAATCCTCGCAAGACTTCCGTTTCTTTGTCCACTTTATCATCTTAAGAGGCATTATGAAAATTGTTTTTGAATTAATAATATCCAGATGTCATTAGCTATCTTTCTCCTCACGTCA
>NW_016207500.1:0-2060 GCF_001687245.7 Rhagoletis zephyria
AGCGCACAACCCATTGCTGGGACGGGGGTGGTTTCGCAACCAAATACACGTTTATATAGCGAGCCGCTTGCTCCAAGCAGACACCCGCTTGCAGCCACACCTACTGGTGAACAGACGCTGCAGACTTCAATGAGCCCTTAAACCGAATAAGTCGGAGTGGCCCCACCGAAGCTCCCTCTCTTTCTGCCAAGGCTCCACTCGGATTGGTTACCGCATCTCGCACATGGGTTGCTCACGTTGCCCAGAGTGCGCGAACGAGGACGCAAGAGTCGGGATTGAGTATAGCCATGCAACTGTAACTGCATACCCAGCGCAACGACTATACCCCATTGCACTCCGAACAGACTACTTATGTTTGTTAAAAAATGGAAGTAAACAACGAAATATTTGAATATGTATAGATTTCAATAATTATTTAGTAATATTTCAACCATATCAGTGTTGTACCAATGACATGTAAACAAACCGACTGACGATTTTACAGGAAATAGTGCTTTTTGCGTTCCCGTACACTTCTGCATCTGTCTCACTTGAGAGAGTAAATTTGTAGTCTGACAGTTCCACAGGTTGTAGTCCGAAGTTCAAAGGAACAGACTAAGTACCACTAAACAATACTTATTTGCGTGATTTAGTTATTTGCAAAAAAAATTAACACCCCTATTCTGCAACTCTTTCGTATTCGGATTTTGCTACGAATCGTAGAAATAGTGTGTTGCAATCCGAACCGTATTTTCGAACTTTCGAAATTTGAAAAAATGGCATTCCTAAAAACGAACGAGTAAGCTTTCTTGCGTAATTTTGTACGAAAACAATTCTGTGTCGGAGGCGATATAAAAGATGTAAATCAATGTGTGTTTGCAAGAAATATTGGTGGTGTTAATTTAAACAGATACATTTGCCTTTCGCATATACGTATATTTTTATGCACTGCTTCATATAAACGAGCAAAAAAGAGGCTTTGTTGCCCCTAATCGAGAAACTTGGGTCCAGTTTAGTTATTTGTACAACGATTTTCGGTTGTTGTGTCTAAACGCATAGTCCAAATCCAAAAACTTTAACATACACGTATAATCAAGGGATACACATTTTTTAAGATAAATGTTTCAAATTTTCTACCACTAGCTTATTAATAAANGGATTTCGGTTGTTGTGTCTAAACGCATAGTCCAAATCCAAAAACTTTAACATACACGTATAATCAAGGGATACACATTTTTTAAGATAAATGTTTCAAATTTTCTACCACTAGCTTATTAATAAACTCGATTTGCACTATGCACTTTTTTGCTAATTTCGACGTGGGTTCTGCGCAAAAATACTGTGGACGGCATAGCCGGAGTGATATGCATAAGAAATGTTGTATACCTTTGATTTGCGGAAGCCCCTCTTCCCCGCAACACAGAAAGGATAATTCTACTGAGTAATTGTTATAATCCCTAAGCGCGACCGAAGGCAGAAGCAAGCGCAACAGGTGGTGACCTAACAAAGTGCATGTTTTCAATGGCTTGGAAAAAGCTGTTATTGCATTAACTGGGTTGAGAACTAGAGCTTCAGGCATAGGAGGAGTTCTGGCTTGTGGCTTAACAATTCAACCAGAAGCTAACGTAGATGCGCCCCACGATTGAGAAAATACAAAGGTTGCGCCGATCTCGGACCGCTATTCCTCTCTTAAGAAATTTTACAGAATCGTTGTTTGCATGGCGTCACACTTGTGCAACTTGTTTACGTTTTCCTTGCAACATTTTTTCTTCTTCTTCCATTCTTGCTCACGTTTTGGCATTTCTCTCTCGCAGTTGCACCAGTGTGACGTGACACAAAAGTTATTCTCAAAAATCCTCTCTGATCGGCGCAATCTTGTATTCTATCAATCTTGGATGCGCCCATGGTTACTATGCACGGCAGCTCCGCATACCTTTGTGAGTCCATTGCCATAGCGCGCTCTTAAGGCTCTGTTAAGCTGAAATTAGTCGAGAACGCAGAACGTGTACTTAAACGCAGTCNGATGCGCCCATGGTTACTATGCACGGCAGCTCCGCATACCTTTGTGAGTCCATTGCCAT
>NW_016207501.1:0-2059 GCF_001687245.7 Rhagoletis zephyria
CTCATTTATTATGTTTATAATTTTCACTTAATTGGTCCCAGTTTTCTACGTGGAAAGAGACTTTTACTCAAACGCATGCATACATGAACTTACCCGGTAAGAAATAGAAGCACGCAATAATGCCTTACCAGCAACTTACACTTCATCCGGCAGTCCCTACCTGGCGAATTTCCCGTACTTTAAAAAATACATATCAGATATAGTCCCCGCAAGATTATTTTTTTTCAACTTACTCAGTAAGACGTACCTGAAGTGTTCATTTTGTGCTTTAGTAATAACAATTTTGGTACTAAAAGCTGAAAGAAAACATGGAAAACCTCTTAAGTGGCTTACCTATTTTCCGACTGGGTATGTACACATAAGTGTCTACGTGTCTATCGTATAAATTTATCCGAAATGTTAAACAGATGCCTTTACACACACAGTTTAGCACACACGCAACCCATTGATTAATTATTTCAAATTATCAAATTGGGTGATTAATGTCAGAAAGTAATTAGTTCATGGCAAAGCAACTATGTATAACAATGAGCAGTTTAAATTCTCTTAACTCTTAGCAAACGAAAATAGGAAATTTTGATTTGGTTGATGCTCAAAGCGTTTTGCTAAATATAAGTTTATTGTTAGCAGGCAAAGTGATTATACATATGTACATATTAGCTAATTTACATATGCATACATATACTATATAGGCATATTATTAAGACAATCCAATGAAAATTAGAGTTCTTAAAAATTAAAATTTGAAATTGCTGTTAATTACATAGACAATTAAAATCTTTTTCGAATAAGCCTAAATGAACTCATATTGCATTTATATAGGAATCAATGTTCTTATGTACATATGTATCTATATATATTTACCATTGTGAAGCTGTTTAAAGGATACATGTGCACATATAGGCAAATCCTAGCGTTTCGGACGTTTCTTTTAATTTTTTTCGTCGGCAAAAGAAGTTATAAGTTAAAAAATTTGTATGGTATATCGCAAGATTTAAAGCAGTGCTTATGAAAGAAAAATATTTGTCATGTCAAATCGACCAATATTTGGAATCGACTATTTTAGATTTGGATGAATTTTGGTGCAAAGATCTGCCAAAGGAAATGCAATATTTTTTTGCGAAACTTCAAAATTTCAAAATTATCCGGATTTCGCAAGTAAATTTTTTGAATATATCTGTCCTCGTTTCAAACCTGACCTTTACACTTTTTTAGGATTAAAAAAAAAAAAAAAAACAATAGAAAAAGCAAAAACTCATGAATTTTTGGCGAAATCTTGTTATAATACAATACCTCTCATTGATCTTAGAAGACCTTTTCAAGAGTTATGAATGAACAAACAATGCAAATTCTAAATTATAAACAAATTAAAATTAAATAAAAATTGTTTAACTTAAATTTATTTAGATTTGCAAAAAAACATTTGTTTGTAATTCAAAAATCAGTATACCTTAAAATTAGTTGCAGGCATTATACAAAAAAAAAATTAAACCAACATAGTTTTTAAAGGATTTATTTTTTTTTTAAATTTCGAAATTCTGTAATATTTTTATTTTTCGATTCGTTTGTATATTGTTTTTAGAATTTTGTTGAGATATTTAAAAAATAAGCTTACAAAATCCCAGAAATTGTGAAACATAGAATTTTGCAATTAATTTTTTCCCTTTGACTGATCCGTGAAATATTCTCATCAAAAGATAATTTGAGGTTAATATGTTTTGTACATTAGTGTGCATCACCAAAGCAGTTTGGGGTTTTTCCAACGGAATTATAAGATGTATTATATCTTAACACTTTCACAAATACAAACATATGTACATTATCGGAAGTCATTATTTTGATTTTTTTGAAACATTTTTAAAAAAAATTTCATCCCGATCTTGTTGAATTTAAGTTAATTAAATTAAAATAATATTCATAAAATTTCTTTGTGCTGTGGTTAAACTATGTAAAATTCAAATTGTCGCTTATGCGCAAGTTTACGTCAAGATAAATTTTATATGTACAACAAACCAAAAAAGGAACAGTCCAGCGCCTTCGTCTTGGTCTGCAGGCTGTA
>NW_016207502.1:0-2059 GCF_001687245.7 Rhagoletis zephyria
AGCATACAAACACACATGTGTGTACATACGCACAGTTATTACAAAAACAAGTAATGTATAAATGTACATTAAGGTGCCTCACCAAAAACAGTGGTGGTTCTTCCGCGGGAATTATAAAATTTATTATAACCAAACAAAAAATGATAACATTTACGTAAGCTGGACCGATTTTAAAGTACAAGTGCAAACGATTTTTATAAATAATAATATTTAATTTTTTTTTCAAAAACAACACAAATGATAAAAGTGTCTAAGCTTAAAAGTTCTGCATAAACATGTTTAAAAATTTTATCAAAAATCAAAAAAAAAAAAAAAAAAATTGATTTTTTTTTTCAAGTCAGTCCAGCTCGCTTAATCCTAATATTTTCCGAACTATTTTGGCAGAAGTCTTAACATATCATAAATTTTATAATTCCGATAGGAAAACGGTACAAATTGTTTTTTTTTTTTGTTGGTGTGGAGAGTGATGCACCCTAATGTACATGTGTACATACATACAAACATTCCAGCAATTGTAGAGTCACACAAAAAGTCGTCCCAACTGAGTCAAATTCAGTTTCACAGTCAGCAACGCAGTCGCAGTCGTTGACAGTGGCAGTCCGTGTGTGGAATGCGGTTTTGTAACTTCTAGAATGAATTTCTTAAGTAAAAACACATACAGCTAAAGCTACATACAACGTCGAAGGCTATCCACCAGCAACGTCGTCATCATGGTGGGCAGCCACTAAACTCGAAACAAAATACAATATTAGGCAAGCAGGCGGGCGGGGGCTGTCTGGGGGGAGGGTCGTGTAAAGAGCATCAAAGAGCAATAAGCAGAGTGTGAGAGAGAAGTTGCAGATCGAGAGAGAGAGAAAGAAAGGTAGAAAATGAGCGTAAATATTCGATCTGTGAAGTCGGTTTACATTATTTCTGTTGTTTTTTTTTTTGCGTGTATTTCAATATGTCCGTCTGCTTGNCATATCGATGGCTGAGTGGAAGATCGACCTATCTCGGCAGCCAGTTCGAAAACATTCTATCTCAAAAAACTTTTCAAGAACGCTCTATTTCAGAATTCGTTTGAAAAACGCCCTATCTCAGCTGCCGATTCAAAAACGCCCTATAACAGCATATTTTCAATACATTTTGAAGTGAGATAGGGCATTTTTGAACCGAATTTTGAGATAGGGTGTTTTTCAATAAAATTCTGAAATAGGGCGTTCTTGAAAAGTTTTTTGAGATAGAGCGTTTTCGAACTGGCAGCCGAGATAGGTCGATCTTCCACTCAGCCATCGATATATGTATGGATATATACACTCATCCATACCTTCGTACTTACTTTGTGTGGTATGCGGTGGAGATGCATAGCTAGATTTGATAGATAAATTGCTGGGTGGTTGGTGGCCCCATTTGACAGTTATTCATATGGTTACACAAATTCTTAATATATGCTCACACACCTTACCTGTATGCATGCATTGTATATGAGTCATTTCCGAAATCGTATTTTACTTATATAGCTCCTAAAAGTATGCAACTGTTTGAAAAATAAAAATTTTACGCGAATTAGGAAAGTCGACAAACTATAAGTTAGTCGCTTCCAGAAGAGATTGAAATAGTTGCTGGGTGGCCGATGAAGCGGCTATCACTCTAGTAAAAGCTCTCTCTGTAGGTACTCCGCGAAACTTTGTGTCGCTCTGTGTTTACGTCTGTGAAATCATACGAGCATCCTCCAAATACTAGGCGGAAAAAAAAATAAAGAAATGATATAGTCTATGGTTACCACTCTTAGGAAGAAAGTAAGACAGCTGATGAATTGGCCAAAAAAGAATTACATATTTTCGTTCGAAGGTCAGTTCTATCGCCAAACAGGCACTTAGAGAACCTGTACAAGAGCACGCCAATGACAATGGCATTGCAGTCAATTCTGGATATTCTACCTACTTAAAATTTTTTGATTGACCCTATTCTTTAAATCTCTGTAACTTTGGCCTTGTGACAGGCTGCGGATAACGCGTAGGAGCTGCTTAGAAGCTGTGAATATTAGGCCACAATAACCGACTTTAGTCACAACCTCAAA